>NC_135408.1:972500-1035000 GCF_051989625.1 Stigmatopora argus
CTAACTTGCCGTGGAGATAAGGGATAATAGTCTAGACAACTGGTAATATATTCATTAATTTTCCATTCCACTTATCCACACAAGGGTTGCTGGAGCCTATCACAGCTAACTACAGGCACCAGGTGGGGTACACCCTGAATTGGTGGCCAGCCAATTGCAGGGCACAAGAAGAGAGACAACCCTTCACGCTCACACTCAAACCTAGGGGCAATTTAGAGTGTTCAACCAGCCTACCCTGCATGTTTTTGGGAGGTGGAAGGAAACCAGAGTTCCTTGAGAAAACTCACCCAAGCCTGGGGAGAACATGCAAACTCCACACAGGAAGGTCCCGATCTGGGATTGAACCCTCAGTCTCAGAACTGTGGAGCTGATGCACTAACCACTCTTTCACTGGGCCACCACTGGTATTCAGTCAGCCGTAGGGCACACAGAGACACATATGACCATCTGCACTTACAATCATACCGCCACTAGCAGGAATCGAGCCCATGCCTGCCCGCACTGAAATCAGGCGAGTCAACCTGTCCACTGTCAAGTGGCACCCCTAATAGTAATATAATAGATTTTTTTGGCATCCTCAAGTAGATCATCTATTTGGGGGTGCACACACTATGATTGCACCTTGGGCGGTTGCCCACGTTGTCCATAGCAAAAAACAGCCCCGTGGAGATATTGGTGAGTGATCAATTGGAGAGATGAAATCTTTCAAGAAGTGGTGTATATGCTCATATAAGTCAAAAGAACACACAACAACTGGAGGGAATTAAAGTGAGTTTCAAGTTAGCAATAATATTAAAAAACCCACCCACCGTGACATACACCTTGAAAATAAAGCATTGTTATCTGAGTGAAAGTAAATGAAACTGAGAGCTTCATCCATCCTGCTGTTGTTTTGTTTTCCGACACCTGCAATTTCATCTGCCCTCGTCTGATTGAAACAGGTTGCATCGGATTGCGCAGGGTACCGAGAAGCAGGGAGAAGGAAAAGAAGTGTGTGCCATTGTTCACTTGCTGAACTGCCAGCTGTTGTTTTCCTCTTAAGTCAGAAACAATCGAATGATCGTTAAACGGGCCTGAACAGATTCTCTCAGGGGGAGAGTTTTGGAGAACGCTAATGGAGAGAGGATGGCCGGGTTGTGACAGAAAATCGAAACCATCTGGGCATAGTATGACAAGAATGAAATCAGACAAGCTTTAAGTGCCAAATGTAATTGCATTGTATTTTCGGGGTGTAAATTTCCATCTTCAATGCTTAATGGGAGCCCAACTTCACATTACTTTGCTTTTTCTTTAAAAAAAGAAAAGGGAACTAAAAACTTTAGAACTGTTCACATTATTACAAAATGACAAACTATGATTGGATTGGATAACTTTATTCATCCCGTATTCGGCAAATGTTGTTGTCACAGTAGCAAGAGGGTGAGGATGCCGAAAAAGGAAAGACATTTTTGAAATAAATAGATAGGTAATAAGTAAGTTAATGAATAAATACATGAATAAATATATAAATAAATAAGCGTGTCGCTGAAGTATATATATATATATACACACACATACGTGTTATACACCTATACATATACATACACACATACACATATAAGCACATATATACATACATACACATAGATGTACATGCACGCATACGGTAGGTCTTAACACTACCGTAATGAAACGATAATGAAAGAACATTTTTTTCATTGTTTTCGGTGAGGTCCCAAACACAAAACTGACTTCCACGAAAAGGTGAGAGGTTGGCCTCACTTCATTCAACTCTTGTGCCAAAAATGAAGATATATAAAAGTACCTCCGTACCTAAAGTTTTAGGTAGGTATTTTTAGAATGCATCTTAATGCTGTGTTTTGTTTAATTTAAATCATGGGTCTTATCTGGACCATTGCCATTTTCGGCCCAGCAGAGCTCCTAAAACGCTTTTCAGACCATATCAATCGAGCCCGCGCCTGCCCGCACTTTAGTCAGAGATGTGAACCTCTACACCAGGGGTCCCCAAACTTTTTCCTGTGAGGGCCACATAACTTTTCCCTTCTCTGATGGGGGGCCGGTGTCAGTTTGTAACAGATAAAATGTGTGACGATCGTAGGGGAGCTTAATTTTTTTTTATTGTTTTCCAGAAAGCCACACATAACCAAATAACCCTTTCCAGGTTCTTTACAGAAAAAAAGTCAGGAAACATATAATAACACTATTAATGAAATAAATAATAACTAAATAACCCTCTCTGAGTTCTTCACAGAAAAAACAGGAAATAAATAACACTATTTATGAAATAAATAATAACTAAATAACTCTCTCTGGGTTCTTCATAGAAAAAAAAGCCATGGAACATTAACTTTCTGTTGTGCCATGCACAATCTTCTCCCTTTGCTCTGAAGTTTATGCACGACACCACAACCGTCATTACAGAATCCCACGTCAACATTTTGCAGCACAGTGCTTGCTGGTGAATTTGGCAGTGGACTCGTAGCGGGGCGGTGAGACCCCTTTTTTCCAACTCCCGGTTCATGCGTCCCATTATTAGACCGTGAGTTTCGGCCACCATGCTAGGAGCCCCGTCAGTCATGATGCTAGCTAGCTTTGACCAGTCCAGGTCCAACTTCTCCATGGTTTGGCACACTTTGTCAAAAATATCTTCTCCCGTTGTAGTCCCTTTGAGACTTTGGAGGGTTTCCAGATCCTCGCAAATCTCCAAGTTTGCGCTAACTCCACGAATAAAAATGAGCAGTTGCGCTGTGTCTTGCACGTCCGTGCTTTCATCCAGTGCTAATGAAAAAAAGTCAAATTATTTCGTCTTCTGCTGCAGCTGGGCATATACATTACTCCCGATTTCTTCAACGCGTCTGGTCATTGTACTCACCGACAGACTTACAGCATTAAATGCATCTTTCTTCTCGGGACACACCTCCTCCGCGACAGTATCCATACATTTCTTAACAAACTCTCCGTCAGTAAAAGGCTTACCGCTGCTTGCTATCAATTTAGCAACCCAAAAGCTGGCCCGAACGGATGCCTGGTTCTGCTGAGATAGTAGTCCACTTTTTCGCTTTGAGAGTTTGTCTGCTCGTATTTGGCCTTGCAAGCTATCGTACTTGTCTTTGTGACGGGATTCATAGTGTCGGCAAAGATTGTATTCTTTGAATACCGCCACCGTCTCTTGACAAATGAGACAAACAGCCTTTTCTTTGCATTGAACAAAAAAGTAATCGTTTGTCCACTCCAGGTTAAATACCCTGCATTCTGAATCAATTTTTCTCTCACCTAACTTTTTCGCCATTATTCCGTTCTCAAACAGGTTGCAGTTTTTATATGCTTGAATAGTCCGCGATGGTCCCAGGGCTCCGCCCTCACCTGCGATCGTCCAGATGTCTCGGTAACACTGCTCGTGCATGCAACAGTGGACGTGCCCGCCTGCATCAAAGGGAAACACTCTCCCCGCGCGTGTCACCAAAGAAGCAATGCGAAACCCCGCTTCACTGGGATGATTTGTGGGCTCAGCAGGGGTGCAATGAACCAAACACAAGATTAAAACGTCCCAGTCTTCAAGGCCAAATTTGAAAAAAAATCAGATAGTGTCTCTGGTATTGTTCAGAGGGCCGGTCCAAATGTGCCGGCGGGCTGCATCCAAAAAAAAAAAAAAAATCCCATAGCGTCTCTGGTATTGTTCAGAGGGCCGGTCCAAATGTGCCGGTGGGCCGTATCCGGCCCGCGGGCCGTAGTTTGGTGACCCCTGATCTATATGGTCCTGTGGGTTCAGATAGAAAACATCCGCCAACACAAAGGTTAGAAGTGTGTCACTGAGTTATTTTGTTACTGCTGCTGGCCCTGTTATTTTCAACACTGGAAAAAATAAAGTTAATGTTCAGCCATGAGTCAATTAATTTCTCCGTTCTAGGGTTCAGTTTACTTGACACTATATAGAGTATGATTACTTTTCTTTTTTTTCTTTTTTCTTTACCATTTATTATTTAAAAATCATCTTCTGCATCAGTTATTTTTTGAGGGACATTTTCTTCTCACCCTCTAGGATCTAAACCACAATAACTTAACAATCTTGTTTACTTAGTATTTTCATCTGAAGATGTTGAGAAATAAATAGAAAGGAAGAGAAAATAGTTTTGAACATTTAGAGTCCTCAGAAGAATAAATGAGGCATTCAAGAACATACGTATTTTGATTAAACATTCTAGAAAAATATATTACTTTTGTGATTTTTTCACTCCATAGTCATAAAAAAGTGAAATACTAGCAAAGGTTTGATTCACATTTTTTAGCTTTCTTTTTAAAATGTTTTTATCATGAATTTTAGATTTACTCTATTTTTAGATTTACACAAAACTGCATATTTTTGTGACGTTTATGTGGATTCTTTAAAATTGGAAGCACGGATATAAAATTTCATCAATTTCTGCAATGTTCTAAATAGTAAGGTGAAGAAAAAAAAGATTGCTTTGCAGTTGTTTGATAATGACACAGCTCTTCGTGGAAAAATATTGCTGCTACAATGTAATACGAGGCGTTTGCATATGCTATTAATATAACATTTTGGGTCTGACAGACGCAGTCCTGGCTAAAGTTGCATCTTTGATGCGTGATCATGAACTACATCATCATAAGAACATTTTTACAGCAAGACAGACATTTTATTGCCAAATTTGAAATGAGATGCAGTGACACTTAACTGTCGCTAAGGGTTATGCAATCTTTGTCACGAAGCTGACTCTATGCCACTAACTTGCCGTGGAGATAAGGGATAATAGTCTAGACAACTGGTAATATATTCATTAATTTTCCATTCCACTTATCCACACAAGGGTTGCTGGAGCCTATCACAGCTAACTACAGGCACCAGGTGGGGTACACCCTGAATTGGTGGCCAGCCAATTGCAGGGCACAAGAAGAGAGACAACCCTTCACGCTCACACTCAAACCTAGGGGCAATTTAGAGTGTTCAACCAGCCTACCCTGCATGTTTTTGGGAGGTGGAAGGAAACCAGAGTTCCTTGAGAAAACTCACCCAAGCCTGGGGAGAACATGCAAACTCCACACAGGAAGGTCCCGATCTGGGATTGAACCCTCAGTCTCAGAACTGTGGAGCTGATGCACTAACCACTCTTTCACTGGGCCACCACTGGTATTCAGTCAGCCGTAGGGCACACAGAGACACATATGACCATCTGCACTTACAATCATACCGCCACTAGCAGGAATCGAGCCCATGCCTTTTAACTTTAGTACTTAACCCAGTGGAACTACCATATTTTCTCGCAAATATTCCGAATTTGTAGCTAAACCAAATGATGACTTATTCAAGGGTATGGCTTATATGCGCACAAATTAGACACAACATGCACAAAACTGCAAGATGACAAAGACGAAATGCCATAACGCAAGACAATGCGGCCGATACGATCATTTATTTCAAAATAGAAAAACAATAAACAAATGAATCGCGAAACAAAATTAATTTTTATGTCTATGAATGAAATTCCCGAAAAATAACATTTTGCATAAATCGTGAAAAAACTCATTTGTGTGTTAAACGTGCTCTGACATGTGTTCATAGTGTTTACCATGTCAGCACTGCTAACATGACTTGCTTTTTCCGTGACCGGACGATTCGCCGAAAGACGGTTCGCCGACGGACGTTTGGCCGACGGACAGTTCGCCGAACGGACGTTTCACCGAAACGGGATTTGCGCGCTCGCCCCGCCCCCGGATCGTGTGTGTACATGTTTTTCAACCTCGGCTGCGGGCCATATACGGCCCGTTACAGATAACATTCATTTAGTTGGCATACTAATATTTGGTATAAAGATTTGGGAAGAAGAAATACCAGCGCCCATACTTTCAGTATCTGAATGAACAACTAGGGATAGAAGTGCAATATTTACTTCCAAGACTGTCCAAAGAATGAGCCAATTTCTATGATAAATCTAAACCTAATTCATAATCTTAACCCTTCATCTAACAAAACCTTAAAACCCTTTTTTAATTGTAAAGACCTTTCCTTAAACATGCAAAAATCAAAACACTACAACCACCATAACCTTGAATTTATTTTTTTCATTTGATTTGTATTTATATATACTGATATACCACAACAGAACGATGTCTCACAAAACCGAAATAAACAACAATCCACATTCATTTAAAGATCAACTAAACCTAACTGAGACCCAGATGAACAGAAGTGAGACACCAAGTACACGGGAGAGATAAAGTACACAAGGCAAACCCCCCCAGTTTCATTTATACACTTTAATACTGGCCCGGCGAACGAGTGGTTTGTGCGTCGCCCTCACAGTTCTGGGGTTGAGGGTTCAATTCCAGGTGGGTCCTCATTGTGTAGAGTTTGCATGTTCTCCAATTAACTGCATGCATTTTCTCCGAGTACTCCAGTTTCCTCTCACATCCCCAAAACATGCAGTTTGTCTGGTTGAAGACACTATTTGCTGCTAGGCATGAGTTTGCACGTCAATCGTTGTGTCCATCTCCTTGTGCCCTGTGATTGGCTGGCCACCGATTTAGGGTATCCCCTGCCTGGTGCCCGAAGTTAGCTGAGATGCCTAAAGACGTTTTGCCGACGGACTTTTGACAGAGGGACAGGTCGCCGAATGGACGTTCCACCGAATCGGGATTCGCGCGCTCGCCCCGCCCCCGGATCGTGTGTGTACAAGTTTTTCAACCTCGGCCCGCGGGCCATACACGGCCCGTTAGGATTTTTAATACGGCCCGGCGTTGTCCAAATTATAGTGAAAATCAATGTTTCATTTCCCTTTGCCGCTCATCACTCTCAATTTATTAGTCTACCGTCAATGGCAGCCCGGGAATGAGCACTCTTGGGCGGGCATGGCAGCCCGGGAATAAGCACTCTTGGGCGGGCAGATGTAGCAGAACCGAGCCGTGAAATGACAGCAATCGGGTCAAATCCATCCTAAAACAGCATTTAATGATTAAATACAAATACATTAGAACCGAGACCAGGGAAGTGAATTCCTCGGTAAAATGTCGCGATGATGGCGCGATAAGGCAAAAAAAACGTCCATATACATCCATTTGCCAAACGGCTCAAAATGCTCTCATATTCGGTCAAATCCAGCCGAAAACAGCGTTTAACGATTAAATACAGATACTAGTATTTGTATATACAATACTAGTATTTGTATTCAATCATTAAATGCTGTTCCCCGGCTGCCATGCCCGCCCAAGAGTGCTTATCCCCGGGCTGCCATTGACAGTAGACTAATAAATTGAGAGTGATGAGCGGCAAAGGGAAATGAATCATTGATTTTTACTATAATTTGGACAACGCCGGCGGCGGGCCGGATTAAAAATCCTAACGGGCCATATATGGCCCGCGGGCCGAGGTTAAAAAACTTGTACACAGACGATCCGGGGGCGGGGCGAGCGCACGAATCCCGTTTCGGCGAAACCTCCGTTCGGCGGAACGTCCATTCGGCGACCTGTCTGTCTGTCAAACGTCCGTCGGCGAAAAGTCTTTAGGCGAATCATCCGGTCACGGCTCCACACGCCCCAAAGCCCTTGTGATGATAAGTGGTTCAGAAAATGAATGAATGAGTACTTGCAGCTGTTACCATGCATTCATATCTGGGCCATCAGAAACTGAATCTAATCACTTCGCTTGAATCTGGATTGTTTAAAATGAATCTGAATGACTTAACTTAAAACAAGTCATAATTGTGATTCTAAATAATATTGTTTTCATTTTTTCAAGTATTATGGTCGACTGCCACAGTAACAGTGCAGGTTTGAACCAAGAGTAGATGTGTTCCTATTAGTCTGATTACACGTATATTTATTATAGGTTTTTGCTGTAAAACAACATTTAAAATTGGATTGGATTGGATTGGATAGGATAACTTTATTCATCCCGTATTCGGGAAATTTCATTGTCACTGTAGCAAGAGGGTGAGAATGCAGATACAGGAAAGGCATAGTTACACATAGTTACAAGTTAGACAATACATTCGCAAAGGCTGCAGAAAAACAAAGCAAAAGCACAACGTACACAGCAAAGCTAAGTATATGGGATCATTAAGAATCACCAAATCAAATCATTAGGACACAAAAGCAGCAAAAACACAAAACGAGCAAGAGCGGACGGAGCTACCGCCACCGGCTGCCACGAGCGGCGCCATCTTTTTTTGCGGTAGCAAAAACGGATACAGACTCAAGAAAAAGATGTTGTCGAGATGGATAAAACTGGAACCACACACAGGAAGTCTTCCACAAGATGGGGAACTTCTGCAGACTGTGACCGAGGTTGAAAATATCCAGAGTCACTCTTCCAAGCTTATCCGCACAGTTCCTCAGTAGTCTGGAGCTGAAGAATAACAGTAGCAGAGTAGAACCCCTCGACTCCGTTTCCGGCCTGGTAAGCGCTGTCAGCTCTTCCATCTTATCCCATAATGGAATGGTTGGTCTGAAGCGTCGCTTCTTCGCGTCGCTTCTTCTCCCGGCACTTTTGTCCAGCTCCGGATTTCCAGCGGCAATGAGGTGTTGGATGGTCTGAAGTGTCGCTTCTTCTCTCGATGTTGAGGTGTTGCTCCTTCTGATGCGTATTGTTCACAGCTAGTCCCATGTGTATGACAGTCTAGGCATGGCTGAATGGTTCCAAAAAAGAAGTAGCAGAAAGAAGCCAGGCTAACAGAACA
The DNA here is from genome assembly GCF_051989625.1 of Stigmatopora argus. Lineage (NCBI taxonomy): Eukaryota > Metazoa > Chordata > Actinopteri > Syngnathiformes > Syngnathidae > Stigmatopora > Stigmatopora argus. The sequence goes on from NC_135408.1 coordinate 981,191, forward strand.
AAGAAAGTTGTAAAAACATTAAAGTAAAAAGTATAAAGTACAATGTAGTTATTTTTACAGTTTGAACTTAAATTGACAGGAAACTTTTGTTTTTTTCCCATTCATTCATTTTCTGAACCATTTACCCTCATAAGAGTCGTGGGGGGTGCTGGAATCTATCCCAGCCAACTATAGGCCTCCAGGCGGAGGACACCCTGAATTGTCTACAGCCAATCGCAGGGCACAAGGAGACAGACAACCATTCACGCTCACACTCATACCTGGGGGGGATTTTGAGATGTCTCAATTTTGGAAGCCATACTTCCTGTCCCCACAAAATATGTCAATTCCAAAAGTGGATTTCCAAGCAGAGAAATAATTTTAAAAATTGACAAATTGATGGGTCTTTTTGTGCCTGACAGACAAGAAAAGATGCAACTGGGAGCACTTGTTAAACTTTTGTCAAGATAGCTGAGAGGACAGTTTGTTGGAGTACTTTTTCCGACAAGTATTTTTAAAATTGTTCCAGCATGGAAGAAGCGTTGAACCCTGTTTCCTCCTGTCCCTTTCAAGCTTGTAATCACCCCATCGTGCACCTTTGTAAAAGGTCACAATGTCAGCAGGGTGTGATATGTTAATCCAATAAATTAAACGGCACTTGTTTAACTCAAATGAATCTTGGATGAATTTGAAGAGATATGGAGTCGTTCCTCCCGATAACAATTTTAGATGTAGTGTCTGGTTTTGCGGAATCCGTGTAGTGTGTTGGGACCCAGATGCAGGCAAGCAGACAAAGACGGGGAGGGAGAGTGCACTAAACACAAACTTTAATGACAAAGATTTCAAAATCAAATAATAAAATCAAACCTGACAGGAAGGACGTGGGGAAACAAGGATCACGGGACATGGCGAGAGTACATGGAAAATCGTGGGTACACAAGACAATTTGACCAAGACTGACAAATACACAGGGTATAAATAGACAGACATTCGTTAACGAGATAATCAGAAAGGAAGATAAACCAGAGGCGGGGAAATGGCAGGTGAACTCAATGGGTAATCACAGGGACAGGTCACTCAGGGGGAAAAAACACACACGCGAAATCCCTAACATGTAGTTCCCAAGCCAGATTTCTTCAAGGCACCTTATTTTGGATTGAATCTTTGGGTAAAAGTTGTGTAATGAAACATTTCAGTGAGCTCCCAAGTCTGTCGGTGAGGGAACTAACTGCAAATGAAAAACTTGTTAACTGCAAATTGAATGCGGGCTAACAGGTGTCCAGTGTGAGTAAAAGAACAGGTTGTCTTCCTCCGTAGAGAATGCATTAAGTATCTTTTTTTTCATTTAATATCAGTAATTGCCCTGCATGTATCTGCAGGTATGCTGAGATTAGCCTGTTGGTGTGGACTGCTTTACACTCTATAAGGCAGATGCTGACACTATTGTGTCTCTTTCGTCAAAAAAACTCATATTCCTGCTGGGCTCACACAAGGACAGACACAGCCCACACACAAACACACACATGCAAAAACAGTAAGTGTGAGAGAAAACAACCGCATAAAACAATATCAGATCGTTAACGAGCCTGCAATCACTTACACATGACCCATCGCTGGCATTTTGTCTCGCTCTTATTATGGCTGTCACCATATTAGCACGCTGAAATTCACGCTGTGAGTAATGCAAATTAGGTTGGAGAGAACAATGCTTTTATTTTGAAGACTAGATTCCATTATGTTTTACTTAGGGTAGAAAACAATTAGTTGTTAGATGTTAAAGCAGGGTTCCAGATATAATTCAAAATGAAAAATATACCCAGCAAGAAGTCAGGGAATAACCCATAATCTAACCCATATTCTATGCTCATTTGAACCATCCCTAAACCTTCTTTTACAATATTTATTCCACAAAGGGTATTTAGGTTTCAAGATATTGTAGAGACGTCCTCTGCGAAGAGTGGCACCAAGCAGGAGATCAATGGCAGTCATAGGGGCAATGCGGAGGAAGTGCCTTTGAATGTACCCTGCTAAAAACCTGTTCCAGATCATGATAACAGTCCGACAAACGTGGCCAGCCCCGGGGTGGGGGTGAGGTCGTTCACTTCCTTCTTCCGGACAGCGGGAAATCGATCACCCTTTTCCTCAATGGGGAAATAGCTGACGTCAGTTTTCTGGGTCAATGGGCCCCGATCCAAAATTAAGATGTGAATCCTCCATGGTTTCGGGCACCAGAATGTTGGGGCTATTGGCCAACACTTAAATAAACTCGGACACAAGGAGCACACTGGGACAGAAAGAATGAGATATTAACCGCGTCTGCAGAGGTGGGGTAGGCAACAATTAAGATGCCGGAGAATGTGACTACTCTCCAGGCTCCTCAAAGCTATTTCCCGCCTAAAAGCTGCTTTAACAGCGTTTTTAATAGAGGTAGAACACGTCATAAAATGGGAGGCGTTGATACAAATGAAGGGGGTGGTGTACAAAAGAAGGTGTAGTGCACGTTTTAACCAATAGGTGTCATTAAAATTTTATTCTAGTAACTTTAAAATACATCAGAGTGCAAAAGTATGCAAGATTAAATATAAGAATACAATTCATATTTCAGTGTCATCGGCAAATTTGATGAGGGAGTTAGAGTCGTGGGTCGGTGTACAGTCGTATGTGTACAGGGAGGACTCAGTACACAACCTTAAGGGGAGCCAGTGCTCAGTGTAATTGGATTGGATTGGATAACTTTATTCATCCCGTATTCGGGAAATTTCGTTGTTCCAGTGGCAAGAGGGTGAGGATGCAGGAATAGCAAAGGCATTTTAGACATGAATAGATAGGTAATAAGTAGGTCAAGAAATAAATACATGAATAAATATATAATTAAATAAGCGTGTTGCTTAGCACATATATACATACATACATACACATAAATGTAAATGCATGCATACGGTAGGTCTTAACACACAGCCATTTTTTTGTTAAAGAGCCTGACAGCTGATGGGAGGAAGGATCTGCGGAAGCGCTCCTTCCTGCAATGAGGGTGCCGCAGTCTATTGCTAAAGGAGCTTCGGAGGGACTCCACAGACTCATGCAGGGGGTGGGAGGTGCTGTCCATGATGGACATCATCCTGGTCAGCATCCTCCGCTCTCCCACTTCTTCCACAGAGTCCAAAGGACAGCCCAGAACAGAGCTGGCCCTCCTGACCAGCTTATTCAGCCTGTTCCTGTCCCTCTCCGTGCTCCCGCATCCCCAACAAAGCACTGCATAAAACACTGTAGATGCCACCACAGTGTCGTAGAAAGTTCTCAGCAGTGTCCTGCACACTCCAAAGGACCGTAGACTCCTCAGTAGGTAGAGGCGGCTCTGGCCCCTTTTGTACAGGGCATCTGTGTTTGTGGACCAGTCTAGTTTGTTGTTGAGGTGAACACCCAGGTACTTAAAATTCTCCACGATTACAATGTCTGTACCCTGGATGTTCACCTGAGTGGTCTGTTGAGGATTCCTCCGAAAATCGATGACCATTTCCTTTGTCTTACTGGTGTTGATGTAGAGGTGGTTTTGCCTACACCAGTCAACAAAGGCTGTGATGACTCCCCTGTACTCCAGGTCGTTCCCGTCCGTCATTCGTCCAACAATAGCGGTGTCGTCAGAGAACTTCTGGAGGTGGCAGGTGTCTGTATTATGTTTAAAGTCCGATGTGTAGAGGGAGAAGAGGAGTGGAGAGAGCACTGTGCCTTGTGGGGCCCCCGTGCTGCAAGCTACCACATCATACGTACAGTCCTGGAGTCTCACATATTGTGGTCTGTCAGTGAGGAAGTCGATGATCCATGCGGCTAGGTGGTTCCTTACTCCAGCCTCTTCCAGTTTCCCTCTCAGTAGGACCGGCTGAATGGTGTTGAACGCACTGGAGAGGTCAAAAACATCATTCTCAGCGTGCTTCCCGTGTTCTCCAGGTGTGAAAGAGACCTGTGCATCAGGTAGGTGCTAGCATCTTCCACACCAATGCCTGGACGATAGGCGAACTGCAGAGGGTCCAGCTATGCATTCATCGGGAGCTTAGGTGATTGAGGATGATTCTCTCCAATGTCTTGATCAGGTGAGAGGTTAATGCTACCGGCCTGAAGTGGTTTGGCTCCCTGGGGTACGCAGTCTTAGGAACTGGGACCACTCAGGAAGTTTTCCACAAGGTGGGGCCCTTCTGCAGACTGAGGCTGAGGTTGAAAATATGCAGAATCACTTTACCAAGCTGATCCGCACACTCTAAGTAGTCTGGAGCTGAGGCCGTCTGGACCGGTAGCCTTCCTTGCCTCGATCTTCTTTAGCTGTTTTATCACCTGATCGACAGTAATGCAGAGACCGGTGGAAGAGGGGGAGGAAGAGGAGGAGGAGGAGAACGAGGGGGAGCGTTGCTTCTGGTCTGGGGGGTCAGGGGAGTGGGGGTAGGACTGAATCTGTTAAAGAACTGATTCAGTTCATTGGCCCACTCCCTGCCGCCGGACTCCGGGTCTCTCTCGCTGTTGCCTCCATGGCCCGAAATGGTCCTCAAGCTCCTCCAGACCTCTTTGGTGTTGCCTCTCTGGAGTTGGTTCTCCAGCTTCCTCCTGTAGATGGTCTTTCCCTTCCTTATCTCTCTCTTCAGCTCCTTCTGGACCATTTTCAGACTCTCTTTCTCCCCAGACCTAAAAGCCCTCTTCTTCTTCTTCTTCAGGAGGGCCCTTAGATCCCTGGTGACCCACGGCTTATTGTTGGAGAAACAACGGACCTTCTTGGAGCGTACAATGTTCTCAACACAGAAATTAATATAATCTGTGATGCAGTGGGTCAAGCTGTCAATGTCATTACCATGTGAATTGCACAGCACCTCCCAGTCAGTGGTCTCAAAACAGTCCCTCAGTACCATGCTGGTCTCCTCGGTCCATCTTTGTATGATCCTCGTGGTAGGTTTTTTCCTCACCATAGGGATGTAGGTGGGGATCAGATGGACCAGGTTGTGGTCTGAGCGGCCCAGTGGGGGGAGGGGGACTGAGCTGTATGCCTCCTTTGTGTTGGCATACAGCAGTTCCAGAGTTTTTTGTTCCCTGGTGTGGCACTTCACATACTGAGTGAAGGAGGGGAGAGTAGAAGCCAAGGGAGCATGGTTAAAATCACCAGAGATAAGAAGGAGAGACTGGGGGTGTGACGTTTGCAGCCGGGACACAGTGGCGTGAAGCAGCTTGTGGGCGTTTTTCAGATTATGACACTCGTTTCGCTTGATATGGCGATTATTGTTGCAGTTGTTTTTTTTGCTTACGCAATTGGATCGAATCGCTAACCTTGTAATTGTTTTGATTTGAGGCCTTAAATGGGCAGGAGAAAATGCCACACGGGAGAATATTCCGGTGGCGAGGACGAGTCCAGGGATTGATTCTCCTTGCAAGTTTGTAGCTAGAGTATGTCAATGATGTCTCACTGTTTTGATTAAAGTATACCTAATAATAGAATTATCAGCCTTCACCGAGGTGATATCAATAGCTGTTTTAGCTAATACTTTGATAATGTGTGGGTATTGTCTTATCCCCTGCTTACGCTTTTTGCTAGACCAACTTAGGGTTGATACAGTAGCTCTAACAAATTCCGAATTACAAGGATTGTATCTGCTTATTAGACAGCCTACTTGTGATAACATTGATGTCCAGGATTATGCAAATTATGAAAATAAATTGGACGAGAATGATTTTGTTCTTCCTTTTTAAGGCCAGATATGCAAGTAAGGTGAATTCTGGTAAAGATCGAGACAACGGACTTCCCCCAAGTGTATTTGTATTTGTCATAAATCAAAGGGGGAATGTAAGGTTTATCATCATTATTATTAATGTGTATCAATAGTAATCATTATATGTGCTTGCAACGAAGAATGCTTTGCTTTAATTTTAGAGTTATTGACATTAATACAAAGGGCATTTTAATACATCTCTTGCAAAAGTAATGACTGTGGTTCGCATCAAGAGAACTGTGAATTGTTTTGGGCATCAAGATGGTTCACATTGAACGGTGGATTGTTTTGGGAAGCATCGGCTTCTGAAGATGGTACACAACTAACGCTCTTGGGAACATCGGCTTCTCAGGATGGTTCACATCAAAACTCTCTTGGGACGATTCGACAGACCTACAATTGTTTTGAGAACTGAGATAAATTGTTATGAGACTCTAAAACTGATTAGACTTCTGTGGGGCATGGTGTTAAAATGTTATGAATTAATTAGCGAGAGAGACATCGAGTTATTAGAATGATCTTGACCGGAGACGCGTGTGGATCGATTCTCTTCTTGCAAGAAATAAAAGGATGTGAGTTCAGATGCCTCTTTTATTGAAAGGTGAATTTGAAAATAACTTTTGGTGAACCTATCACACATACATATAATGATTGATATTCCACACATACATATAATGATTAATATTTCTTTGTTGTACGCACATATATAATAGTACCCAAAATAACTCCAACACAAAAAAGTGTTATGGTGAATAATATGGTTTTAATTGTTTGTTTTTGTGTTTTTGTCTGTCTGTTTTGGCAGTTCACTGCATGGTGTGGCTCTTTGACTCTCACAGTTTAATTTTTTTGCTCTTTTTGTCTAACTTGTTTAACACCCCTGAACAAGAACATTGACTCGAAAACTAGGCAATATTTAAATCAATCAATCAAATCAAATCAAAAGCCTTTATTGTCATTATACACAGATGCGTATAACGGAATTGGTGGTGCTACTCCACAAAGTGTGTTTTCCCTGTAAAAACATAAGTAACATAAAAATATAAAAGTCACGTCCGGGCAAGGTAAATTCTAAAATATTGCACAATCTAAGATATATGCTGACTATCCACGGAGATCCCGGTGGTCTCAAGATGTTCTCAGGGATATTGTAGGTTTGCTGGTAATCTGTTGTGATGAATATATCGCATCTCCTACTGAGAGTAATTAAATCATGGCGACTGTAAAAAAACGTTTGCCTCGCAGGTGTTCGTAAACACCAAACTGGAGAGTAAAGAGCTGTTGAACCCGTGCGCACCACCATCTTGGTAATTTCATGTCCAAGCAACGTGTATGAAAACCTTGAACCTTAAAATGGTTAAAACTTTTTCACAGTTTAACAAGCAACCGTGACTCAGAGCGAACCCTGACAAAATAAAGTAAATCCAACGGATGGATTTGCAATAGAAGCGTGCCACCACACAAAAGCAGTAATACCCAGTCTCAAAAGACAAAGGTAATAAACCTCACTGTGTAGATGTACAGTATATCCACAGTGCAATAGTTACAGAAATGTGTTGTATGTTTTGGCAATGTTGTGCTCAGGAACACAGTTTTTGGGAGCAATATGAGAACGAACTGAAAATAACAAAAGGCCACGATATTGTCTGAACGCTGGCCACCAAATCAGGGTGTCGCTCGCCTGGTGCCCATAGTGAGCTGGAATAGTCTCCAGCACCCCAATCAACTCTTGTGAGGATAAACGGTTCGTAAAATGAATGCATGAAATAAATGAGTCCCTTCACTGACCCTTAGTTGGCATTGACTATAGAAAACAATAAATACCATATGATATGATTTTTACTGTTTTCTTTAAAATATGATATTTTCTGTCACACTTTTCATAGTTTGGCTGGGACTGCGACTAAAATGCAAGTGCAATTTGAATATGTATTAAATTTTCTCGCCGACCACCGATGCGATGTTGTTTTCTTAATGCTATAAATAGCTATAAACTGTTATGTCTGCCTATTGGGCCAGTTGTTCTCCATTTTATTATTGTTATTTTAACATACAGTGGGGCAAATAAGTATTTAGTCAAACATCAATTGTGCAAGTTATCCTCCTTGAAAAGATTAGAGAGGCCTGTAATTGTCAACATGGGTAAACCTCAACCGTGAGAGACAGAATGTAGAAAAAATCCCAGAAAATCTCAGTATGATTTTTAAAGAAATTATTTGCAAATCAGGGTGAAAATAAGTATTTGGTCAATACCAAACGTTCATCTCAATACTTTGTTATGTACCCGTGTTGGCAATAATGGAGGCCAAACGTTTTATGTAACTCTTCACACGCTTTTCACACACTGTTGCTGGTATTTTGGCCCATTCCTCCATGCAGATCTCCTCTTTTGGGGCTGTCGATGGGCAACATGGACTTTCAACTCCCTCCACAGATTTTATATGGGGTTGAGAGCTGGAGACTGGCTAGGCCACTCCAGGACCTTGAAATGCTTCTACGAAGCCACTCCTTTGTTGCCTTGGATGTGTGTTTGGGATCATTGTCATGCTGAAAGACCCAGCCATGTCTCATCTTCAATGTCCTTGCTAATTGAAGGAAATTTTCACTCTCGATACATGGCCCCATTCATTCTTTCCTTTACACAGATCAGTCATCCTGGTCTCTTTGCAAAAAAACAGATGCATGATGTTTCCACCCCCATGCTTCACAGTGCGTATGGTGTTCTTCGGATGCTATTCAGTATTCTTCAAACACGAGAACCTGTTTCTACCAAAAAGTTATATTTTGGTTTCAACTGACCATAACACATTCTGCCATTACTCTTCTCGATCATCCAAATGCTCTCTAGCGAACCGCAGACGGGCCTGGATGTGTACTGGCTTTAGCAGGGGACACGTCTGGCAGTGCAGGATTTGAGTCCCTGGCGGCGCATTGTGTTACTGATAGTAGCCTTTGTTACTGTGGTCCCAGCTCTCTGTAGGTCATTCACTAGGTCCCCCCGTGTGGATCTGGGAATTTTGCTTACCGTTCTTGTTATCATTTTGACGCCACGGGGTGAAACTTTGCATGGAGCTCCAGATCGAGGGAGATTATCAGTGGTCTTGTATGTCTTCCATTTTCTAATAATTGCTCCCACAGTTGATTTTTTTACACCAAGCATTTTACCTCTTGCAGACTCTGTCTTCCCAGCCTGGTGCAGGTCTACAATTTTGTCTCTGGTGTCCTTCAACAGCTCTTTGGTCTTGGCCATAGTGGAGTTTGAGAGACTGAGGTTGTGAACAGGTTGAGTTGTGTCTTTTATACTGATAATGAGTTAAAACAGATACTATTAATACAGGTAACAAGGGGAGACCTCTTTAGAAGAAGTTAGACCTCTTTGACCGCCAGAAATCTTGCTTGTTTGTAGGTGACCTAAAACTTATTTTCCACTCTAATTTGGAAATAAATTCTTTAAAAATCAAACTATGTGATTTTCAGTTTTTCTTTTCCACATTCTGTCTCTCATGGCTGAGGTTTACCCATGTTGACAATTACAGGCCTCTCTAATCTTTTCAAGTAGAAGAACTTGCACAATTGGTGGTTGACTAAATACTTATTTGCCCCACTCTATATTTATTCTTGATTTCTGATCAAATAATATCTTGCCCTCCCAAAGATGCAACTTATTTTTTTTCCTCTTCATTGTGCGTTCTTTGGCAGGTGCGACTTATAGTCTGAAATATACGGTAGTTATACTAATACAGTCATACATCTACTTACGAAAATTTTCAGGTTACGAAACCTTTTGAGGTGCAAATGAGTGCCCCAAAATACGAAAGAAGATCCAAGTTAGAAAAACGTCAATACATTTCCTATATCCCTTATTTTATTTAGAAATTTTGCGAATGCACTGCTTCTTGCTTGACAATTTCTCATTGGCTGTCTCACAACAAACCTCCATGTTTTTTTTGACGGCCGTTGTCTGCAAACTTATGCTTGGAAGAAGCTGTGGCCGAGTGCCTTCGACCGACTCGCAGTCGAGAACAACTCTTCATGTTTCAAGATTCTCTAGTGTTTTCTTTCACCGCCGTTTGTCCTTGTGGGCTTGAAGTTTTTCTTGGATGAAGCTGTGGCCGCCGAGTGCCTTCGACAAACTAAGAGTCGAGCCTCAACCTGAACCGCAGCCTGCGGTGGGCGAAATTGTGTCATGGAGGCAGGCGATGGGGCCTGTGGTCAGGAAGGACATACCTGTTATTCCATAAGGATTTTCCGTAATTCATTCGGACTCGTGAGAAAAAAATCAACACTACAGCCGTAGTGCCAAAGTCATACGGATTCACAAGTTTTTGCCAATATTATTTTTTCATTACTTTTGCCGTATTTTGCTAGACTTACCTAACTTTGCTTTGCTTTTCCACAAACTCCCTTCAGTATGTGCAATCATGGCATTTGTCTAAGACTAAGGTGTGCAGTCATGGCATTAGTATTAGACTAATGCCATACTGCACAAATCGGAAGTGGGGGATTTTCGAAACTAAAAAACATAAAGGAAGCTCTTATAGACAATCTATAAGAGCTTCCTTTATTTTTGTAAATCCCTCACTTCCGGTCCGAGTATATCGCAACATTCTGGGGAATAGGTGGTAATGTAGAACGATAAAGCCTCTCAAAATGTGCGCAAGTCTTCAGCCAAGTCCAGAAATTTCAAACTGAGTTTAGGAAATCATTAACTCCAGAGACCCTTACTGCCTTGCTGCAATGCAAAATGAACATGGTGGGATGTTAGTTTTTTAAGACAGATGAAGAACATTAGAACTCGGCAAGGAAGGCAGTTTCAGCAGTGGCGGGCCGTCAGGGCCTTCAAGGCCTTCTCTGCTGGCCTAAGAAATATCTGAATAATATATTTATATTATATATTTTGTCCATCAATACTTATTATTCCAAATGGTCTGTTAGCTTCCTTTCATTGCTTTTCCCCCTGGTTGCACTGCTTCCAGATGTGTGTTTTCATATTGAAGCATTTAACCAATCACATTTCAGCCATTATTTGTTGCCAGGAGCAGATATCTGCTTCAAAGCCTTCACAATCAGTTCTGCGGGCTCTGCTGCATTAAACAAGACTGTTGCTTTTAACCAATCAGATTTTGAGTTGGCAACACCACAATGTGTACAGTTAAAAAGGATTTTTGGTGAGTAAATTATGGCTATATTCTTAAATAATATTTCAATTGTATGACATTATTATTGATGATTTTTTATGTGTCGCAGCTGTAGCTGCTGTAGAGGTTTTATAGCCATAAAATAGTTTTTGAGGGTTGGATTGATTCCGATAGCAGAAGGCGCTACCCCAAAATGCACGGACTGCCACTGAGTTTCAGAGTACAATGCCAATCATGTATAATAGTTCTTTTCAAACATTATTATGCACATTCTGTTATTTCGTAATTACGTTATTGATTTAAGTGTATTTTGTGTGTCATACATTAATAAAGTGTATTTAAATGTTCTTTCATGTTGGTGCTGATTCACATAAGGATACTGAAGTCCATATAAAGATTTTTGTAGCCATTCATACAGATTTATGTAGTCTTAGGTTAACTGGTATGGTAAGGAGGACATTGACGTGGTCGAGGGGTACCAAAACGAACTCTCGACGGAGCAGGAGTTAATGCAAGGCTCGGTCAATACACGAGGAATTCAATGAGAAGGAAGCAGCCACCATTCCAGCAGCACAAATCAGAAAAAAACAGGGAGAAACGAACTTTCCGACTTCGTGGAAAAAACATCCTGAAAATGTGTTTATGAGTCGTGCAATCACACTCTTTGACGACGTTTGTCTTGTGCATTTTAGAAACATTATTCAAAGTCGTCAAAGGCCATTGTCTTTAAATCATCTTTTCTCAAAACATATGTCAACAAGCACAGCCAAAGGGGAACTTAAATCTAAACAGGTAAGAAGCAGTGGCAATAAATATAATGGGTGAAAAATTGGATACCAAATTAATGAAAAAGAATAAAAGTTCAATGTAATATTGTTTTGAATTCTTAATTTTATGTATATTATGTATGCTCAGGTGTTCATGTGCTCTCTGCCTCTGTTGCCTAATGTTAGCTTCCTGACACAAAAAGATTTTGCATGTTTATTCATTTTAATGGCTTATTAAATAATTTTATGATCATTGTCTCATTATTGTGTGTCTTCACAATTTTCCTACAAAATTGGTACACTTTGATGAATATTTAAGGGTTTAGTTGATAGTTTTGTGGGGACCGTGGAACGAATTAGAGTATTTATTTATAAACTACAGCTCTATTTACAAAATTTTCAACTTACGAAAAAAGTTCTGGAACCAATTAATTTTGTAAGTAGAGGTACGGCAGTAATTAAAAAAAATGGATGCATTAAATATTCACTTTGAAACATTGAAATACTGCATGCAGGTTTTGGTGCCAATTTCTTTTAAAAAAGAACTCCAAGCTTTAATGGTTTAATGTTTAAAAATTATGATATATACTTGACAGAAACAAAACATGTTAAACTTTTAATTCCAGAAACTGACCTATACCCAAGAATGCTGACTAAAAACATTCTTCCAATAAAAAAAGTAATATATAGAATTTTTTATTATCATTTAAATTAGAAAATATATTTAAAAATAAATGAAACTGAATATTTCCAGTGGGAACACTTTTTACCATAGATAAAATAATATACCGTATGTTCTCACATGTAGCCGTATTTGTCGCTAAAAAAATGATGACTGAATCCAGAGTATGGCTTATATGTGCAAAAATTAGAGTTGACATGCATGGAACTTCAAGGTGACACAGACGAAAAGCCATACCGCAAGACAATGCAGCCAATACGGTCATTTATTTCAAACTAGAGAAAAGATAAACATAAAACGCTAAACAAAATTGATTTTGACGTAAATGAATGAAATTCAATAAAAAAACGTATCTAGCAAAAAAGGTGAAAAAACTCATTTGTGCCTGCCACCAGGGCGTCACCATCTTACCGTAGTTAAACGTGCTCTCGCTGGCTAGACGCGAGTAGCCTTGATACTTTCGTATGGTTTACCATGTCGGCACATCCCAATAGTTATTAAGGCTGACCGAAGGTCTTGCGGTCAATCATTAAAATATCAGCCTTGATACCTGCGTAATGTGTATCTCATGCTATTATTGCACTCACAGACTGTGAAAAATAGACCACTACAGACACACTTCCTGGATGTATTGCTCCTGTGAATTATTTTTTGAATTTGTCTACGTGCAAGCAACACCCTTTCGGAACAAAAGGAAATGATATAACATTTGTGATTATAAAATATAACAAAATTCCACTTTGATTTTTTAAACATGTTTTATTTCTTGCTCGAAAGTCACATTTATTCCAGTAATATGAAACATCAAAATCATCGAGATATTTCAACATCAGAATATATGGCCGCCACAACATCTTAAACTACTGGTAGGAAAATTGTAATTTATGTCATTAAAAATCATCAAGTTTTCATCAAGATAGACTTATTTACTTTTTCAAAATGAATAATTTGATATTTTCCATTTCCAAAAACAGGCATATTATCTTCCTTTTCCTATTGACCCAACTAATGTGCAATCCAGCACACAATCCTTTCGATTCATACAGTATCACAGAAATACCATGTGCAATGATTTTTCTTAAGATTTTCCCTTCAAAGTACACATTTGTACTCCATATTAAAACCAAGAATAAGAAAGTGAAAAAAAGGTGAACCTAGGAACATCTTATATGCGAGAAATTGTAAATCTCAATGATTTTAAGGCAATTTTAAGGGTACAGCCTAAATGCGGGATGGCTTATATGCGAGAAAATACGGTATATTTCCTGAAATGAATTTACTGTCTTCCCCAAACAAATGATTAGAAGATAAAAGCGGGATATCTAATGTGTTGCCCTTTTTATAAAAAGCTTGAAATAAAAACTGAATATTTAATTTTTTAAATCTTTGATCCGAATATATATTTTTAAAAGAAAATAAAAAAAACTCACACTGCTTATATTTCCTCTTTTTCCTCTCATTGTGAATAAATACCGTATATTCTTGCATATAGGCCGCCCCGCGTATAAGCCGCACCCTTAAAATTGTCTTAAAATTTTTGAATTTTACAATTTCATTATGATTCACAATTTTCACCTCCATATTCATGATTTTAATAGGGAGTACAAATGTATTACTTTGAAGGGAAAATTTTAAGAAAAATCGCACATGGTATTTTTTAGATACTTTATGAATCAAAAGCACATTATTAGGGTCAATATTATGAGGAAGTTAATATCCCTGTCTATCTTGATGAGAACCTGGTGCTTTTTAATGACAGAAATTACAATTTTCTTAACAGAAGTTTAAGATGTTGTAGCAGCCAAATTGCTTCTAATGTCAAAATATCTCGATTTTTTCGATGGTTCATATTATTGCAATAGTTGTCACTTTCGAACAAGAAAAAAAAGAAAAAAATCAAAGCAGGAATTTTGTTTTATTTCATAATCACAAATGTACAATCATTTCCTTTATGTGTTGCCTAAACATAGACAAGTTAAAAAAGGAAGTAACGTAAGCACAACTAGGAACTTGGTCCGTAGCAGTCTCTGGGTGCAATAATAGCATGGGAAACACATTACTTACACATTTTCACATATACACCTTTTTTTCAAGATGGCCCCATCAGGCGGCAGTAGCTCCGTCTACTCTTACTCGTTTTCTGTGTTTTAAGCCTTTCTATCTCCAGTCGTACCTTGTCATACGACCGCTCGTCATATGACATGCTCGTCTTACGACGGAAATTTCGATCGGATAATTCGCCCGAGATACGATCAAAATTTTGTGATGCGACCAAGCCAGGTGGCCATGGCGGTCTTTTTTGCATCTCTTTCGTGTATAAAATATATCTACGAGCACTGGGCAGACTTTGCATTTCCACAACCGCTTTTCCCCCCACGTTGGTCTACATTTACATACCAGGTAAACAACACTATGGATCGGCAGAGTTTTGCAAAGAAAAGGCGACCGTTGACAATGGACATGAAACGCGAAATAATTGAAAAATATGAGAGTGGGGTACGTGTTACTGAGCTCGCTCGGCAATACGAGGGGTAATCCGTCAACTATATCCACCATCCTTAAGCAGAAGGACACAATTAAGGAGAAGAGGTCTTCCAAGGGGCTAACTATAATTTCCCACTGTCGCAGTGACATTCACGACGAGATGGAGAACCTTCTTTTATTGTGGATAAAAGATAAACAATTAGCAGGAGATAGCGTGACTGAGTCAACCATATGTGAAAAAGCCAGCGGAATTTACATGGATTTGATAACAACGAAAGGAGAGCCTTCAACAACTTCAGAACCCTTTAAAGCGAGTCATGGCTGGTTCGAAAAATTTAGAAAAAGATCTGGAGTACACTCGGTAATCCGACACGGGGAAGCGGCAAATTCCAATTCGAAAGCCGCGGTGGAATTTATCAAGACATTTGCCTTGATTATCACCCAGGAAAATTACATCCTCCAGCAAGTTTTCAACTGCGATGAAACTGGTCTTTTTTGGAAAAAGATGCCCAGGTGGACATTCATCGTGGCAGAGGAGAAGGCATTACCGGGACACAAACCTATGAAGCACTGCTTAACGCTAGCGTTGTGTGCTAATGCGAGCGGTGACTGTAAAATTAAGCCGCTACTGGTGTACAATGCGGAGAACCCACGTGCCTTCAAGAGACATAACATCAAGAAAGAAAACCTACAAGTGATGTGGTGCGCTAAATCTAAAACTTGGATTACGCGTCATTTTCAAAACATTTTGAAGGGGAGGCAAAAACGAACAACTCTTGATGCGTTCGTTTTGAAGACTTTGGCGGACCCGTAGAACTACGTAAGGTAAAAAAGATTAAAACAAAATTAGAATTCAGTTTTGTTTGAAGTTACATTTAACGTTGAGTGTCTGTATATAGTTATCCAAGTTAATTTAAATGTTTGTTCGTTTACGAGTGCGTTGTGGATAAAGTCCAACCGAACCCCCCCTCCCCCCGCCTCTGTGTATGTCGCTGTCTCTACCCTCCGCGAAATGTGTCTAATTTTACTCCTACTAAACACATTTTTATTACTATTAAACCACTCGTTATTTATTACTTTGTCAATACATGGCAAATTAGAAGAAATAAAACATTTTTTTCCAATCCAATATCCTGTTTTTGGTGTTTTTTCAGAGGGTTGGAACAAATTAATTTGTTTTCAATTCATTTCAATGGGAAACGTCCGCTCGAGTTACGAAAAGATCGTCATAAGATCTCAGTCTCGGAACGGATTACAATTGTATGTCAAGGTACCACTGTATTTTTTAAATGACATTTTAATATTTCTTAATACCTTCCTTTGTACTTTACTTTGTACTTTATACGTTGATGGTTTTACAACTTTCTTTGTTCTATTAGCTTAGTTTCTTTCTGCTAGTTCTTTTTGGAACCATTCAGCCATGCCTCTGCTGTCATATGCATGCGATCATCTGTCAACAATACGCAGCAGAAAGAGCAACACCTCGATGCCGCTGGAAAACCGGAGCTGGACAAAAGTGCCGGGAGAAGAAGCGACACTTCAGAACAATCATTCCATCTATTATTATGTGGAAAATGAGATCCCTCCCCAATAAGATAAAAGAGCTTTCGGCACTTACCAGGCCAGAAAGGGAGTATCAGGAGTGGTGTACTCTGTTACTGTTGATTCTTCAGCTCCATACTACTGAAGGACTGTGAGGATAAGCTTGGAAGAGTGATTCTACATATTTTCAACCTCAGTCTAAGTCTGCAGAAGGTCCCCACCTTGTGGAAGACTTCCTGTGTGGTTCCAGTTTTATCTAGCTCTAGCCGGGGCGGGCACGAGGGTGCGGGGTGCCAGGGCGGGCGCGAGGGTGCGGGGTGCCGGGGCGGGCGCGAGGGTGCGGGGTGCCGGGGCGGGCGCGAGGGTGTGGGACGCCGGCACGTAGGAACAAGGCAGGGGGTTGACGGGCTGGTTCCTGGTGGCTCACGGGGAGAAGCCCAGTGAGCGATCCCACACTGATATGATCCTGCTGGGTCCAGCACTGGTGCGAGTATTATGTCATGTTTAAAGTTGGCTGCGACAAAGTTGAACCAAACATGCATGAAAAAAGGTTGCTGGTGCAAAACTTTTAAACCCCAAAAAACAGTGAATACAAAAGTGACAAAATGAACACGGAACACGCATACTAACAAAAAAAAAACCAAAACATGACTTACTGGATGGGACACACAATGTAAAGGTAGCAATACTCCCACACCAGACGTCCCCAAACATTCTCCTTATATACACACAAGAGGCTAATCAAATACATTCAAAACAGCTGGCTACGAGAGGAGGGGAAAACACGAGCTCACATACACACACCTCCACCAAAATGCCAACAAAATTACAACAAAAAGTGACACAACCCAACAACTAACCCCCTAAAAATAATGAGTGCCTCACTGTTTATGAAAAGAGTGAGTGTATCCCCAACAGTTGCTTTGGGTCAATAAAGGCTTTAAATTCTTTACCCCCTATACACGTGAAGACGTATTCGATACCGCATTTGTCAAGGAGCTGCCAGCAAGACAACCTTTTTCTAGGCCCATACCGCGCTACGTCATGATCTGACTCTTTTGTCGTTAGATGGGACACAAATCCTTTTAACTTTGCACATTTTGATTTAGAGGACAAAGCATTTCAACCCCAATTTAACGACGGAAATGCCGTGCGCAAGTTTTATAATTTGCATACCTCCACGGGGAGACATTTGAAAGATTTACCGCTCTGTATCAATCGTGGGGGTATGCGGTTTATGTATTTAATTTATCGCCTAACAGGATGCGTCGGCTTTATCCACAGTCACTAATGGGAGCGTGAGATTAGAAATGAGATTCCGAGTGCTTCTACTTCAGACGACCAGGCTCATTGTGCATGCTTCATTCTGGAAATAAATTCAAAACGACAAGTCTTGGTAGATTATTTCTAAACAATGGATGCAAAGACGTTGGAGACGCTGCTGGCACCCTCCCTGTGACGAGTTAAACTATCTAAACCCAACCCAAACAACATTTTACATCGTTAACACGCACCCTAGCGGCTAACCTGGGGAACACTGGCTCACCCTGACTGTGGAAGACGATGGCTTCACGACATCCTACGACTCTTTTGGCTACCCCCCTGATTTTTTCTAATATCCGAAAGACATCAACTAATTTTTTTTTTTAAAAAGACGCCCGACGTGTATTATACCACAACCGCCCGCTACAGCAGGAAAAATCGCTAACCTGCGGCCATCCACTACCTTCTCTACCGCGGATGTGGGATGTCTTACAAGGATGTGTTGAAATGCTACAAAAATGACGTGTTAAAAAATTATTCTATGGTAACATGTGTTGTCAGATCTGACACGTGATGTTTCCCTCTGCAGCGGACAACGACCATTGTCTGTAACCATGTGATGTTTTTCATTAAAAAAACAGTACAGCATCTTTGTCATTTTATTCAACAGGTTTAAAAACCTATCCATTTGAATGGCAGAAGCGATTTTTCATTCTCCAATTTTTACCTTGGGGTGTTCAACTCAGAGAGCGTATGCAGGAACTCGTCCCGGCCTCTAGGGGCCGACCACACGCCTATCTTTCCTGTAAACGTCAGATGTTTGAGCAGGTCTGTCATGTGTGAGCCTTTGATGGGGCATCCCTAAAAATGAACCTGATGTACGGAGTCGAGGTATGTCCATGGGCGAGCAGTTTAGGTGTTTTTTTGATAACCGATTGGAAAGGTTTGAACGACGTCAAAACATAGCTTTATCTTTATCTCCCCAGCTTTCGCTCCTCCTCCTCCACCTCCTCCTCCATCTTCTTCTTCTTCCTTGGCAGCGCATTTGAAGGGGGGTGAGAGTTCTCAGTCGATGGTCAGCGTAATATTCGGAGGCTTCTGTTTCACCAGACTTAGATAACTCTGCATGAGAGATTCGTACTTTTTAATTTTTATCATATTGATTAAGCGAGCTGTCTTCGAGAACTTCTTTCATTTTAGCATCTGGATCTTCCTCGGCCCTCTGTCGTATGTCCTGTTCAGGCCTCCTCAATCGATCCAGCTGATGGGGGATATATTGCCTCTTGTGATAATAAGACCAATTTGACACAGGGCTTTTACCATGCTGTCGGGACTATGTAACAAAATCTCCTTGCGTCTCGCAGGCTTAGCGTGAAACAAAGCATTGAGTGTCAAGTGTTTCTTTTTAAAAGAGTAGATATGATGAGACCGGGGCAGGTGCATGGCCGGCCATTGCTTAGGGAGTACGCCCGACCTCGGTCTGTACGATTCTCAAATCTCGGGTGTCAGGTCCACGAATAGATAACTGTGTGGTTCACATGTGGTATCTTTAAAACATTCCAAAATATACTTTTTTTCAAAAGAAAAAACCTGGTTGGCCTGCTCACTCAACAGTAATTGGTTGCGTGGGTTTTTAATATCTGATGGAACGGCTATATTTTCCCTGATGAAATATATTTAGCATCAGCATCATCATGCTTATATTTCGATGATGTCAATACTGCATTAATATTCTGACCATCTCGGGGTGGTCAGCCGCTTGGAAGATGAAATCGTCGAGGATAATCAGGTAGCTTTAATGGGCTGGAAAGATACTTTAGTCCTCGAATGAATCAGGAACTCTTTTGATGAATTTAATACATGTATTCATTTTCTTAAGTTTGACATACATAGGTGGCATTGACGTGTATATCCATACAATATTATCATGCACATTTTTCATAACACAAGAACATTTTACTAAATAAGTCTTTCCATACCCGCTCGGCCCTGACACCAAACATGAAAATGGTGTACGGAAATGCGGATCGAATAAAACCGCACAGAGTTCCATTATTTTTTATTTCAATCCAAATAAATCAATAACCAAACGGCAAACATTATCTGCCGGGTAAACTTCACTAACTTTGTTACACCACTCGTAACGTTTTCACAAGTGATGCATTTTTTAGACGGAATCTTTTTTTAAAAAACATGAACGATGTTGTGTTGCGGCGTTTCTAAACTCCGGATGTACTCACTCCTCGGACTGTCGATAAAACCCTCGACCAAGTATTTAATGCTGTCGAAATTGATACGTCATGAACAGTCGTGGGTCAGCGTGATAGCGTTCACCTTCATGATTGCCTTTTTGCTGGCATGCGTTTGGTAGGCATAAGATTTCGGACCTGAAGAGACAAACTCTTGAATGGAATCACCCAAAAATAATTCATCCATTAAATCACCGAGAAAGTCACCCAATGTGAGAGGTTGCTGGTCATCTTTGACTATGTAAATGAGACTCTCTGTGTCTGTGTTCACGTGGTCCTGCAACTTTTCCAAACATCCATACATGATTAGACGGGCGGGCGGCCCGGTGGAACGAGTGGTTAGCACGCCGGCCTCACAGCTCTGGGGTCCTGGGTTCAAATCCAGGTCACGTCCACATGCGTGGAGTTTGCATGTTCTCACCGCGCCTGCGTGGGTTTCCTCAGGGTACTCCGGTGTCCTCTCATATTCCAAAAACATGCATGGTAGGCTGATTGGACACTCTAAATTGCCCCTAGGTATGAGTGTGAGCGTGAATGGTTGACCGTCTCCTTGTACTCTGCGATCAGCTGGCCACCGATTCAGGGTGTCCCCCGCCTCTGGCCCGGAGACAGCTGGGATTGGGTCCAACACCCCCCGCGACCCCGATGATGCAGTTCAGAAAATGAGATGAGATTAGACGGGCATATGCAGTAGTCATAGAGGCAATGAAAATATTCGAGGGGGGACAATGTTGTTCTTGTTAAAGCCGTAATGAATCATGGCTATTTCATCATTGACAAAGTGGAAATATTTAGTAATCTAATACACGCCTGAAAACATGAGTTTGAAGAAGTCCTTATTTTCTTTTACAATTTGCTCACCATGAACTCACCATGATAAAAGTGTCTGCTTTTATCTGACCATAGGGTTTTGTAGTTTAGTCACACAGTAATGTGTGACCACAATATATGGCTCTGGTGTTTGTATTATAAACAATTGTTCCTGTGTTCGGGCAGTTGTAAAAGCTGTTCAAAGAGAAACTAACATTGTAAAAGCTTTTGCCTGTGTCCAAATATCGTGTTGTTATAGTTTAAAGCAGGGGTGTCCAAACTTTTTGCAAAGAGGGCCAGATTTGGTAAGGTGAAAATGTGTGGGGGCCGACTATTTAGCCTGACATTCTTTGAACCATTAACATTAAATACAAATTAACTTTTTGGGATTTTTTTTAATTACAAATGGCATACTTTTACTTTTACATTTTTTTTTACATTTAGGTTTTTACCGAAATCACAAACCACAAAAAATTAAGAAAACTATCAAGGATATCTAAGTTCATGTGAAACATTACATATTATTCACTATTATATGCTCACTGTAGGAAAAGTGCTGAAAACAAAACAATGATCACTGCATATTCAAACTGTGATTTTGACCATCACAAAAAAATTAATTAACTGAGATTTAAGAATTTATTCAACTCAGAGGACTTAACAAAGGTCTTGCCTGCACTAATGTGAAGGGTGATACTGGGATCTTGACTGCAGTATGTAGTCCATGTCTGGCTCAAGAGCAGTGGTTTTGATGCGCAAGACGTCACGCAGGTGAGAGTCACTCAGTCTCGTCCTCATGCGGCTCTTGTTAATGTTCATAACGGAGAATGTCTTCTCGCACATGTATGTGGAGCCAAACAAGCTCAGCATTTTCTTAGCAAATGTCCGAATTGCTTGGAACCTGCCTTCATCCAGCTGGCGGTAGAAGTTGACAAGAGGGAGCTGTTGGTGCCGACTGCGATGCTCGGCGTCACACTGCAGCTCAATGAGCTCCAGTTGCAGGTGGTCTGGAGCGTCATCAGGGTCCACAGAGAAAGGAGAGGAAAAAAGCGTGATCTCCTTTTCAATAGCTGCAAAGTCCCGAAAGCGCTGCTGAAACTCCTCAACCAGAGATGAGATGTCTGCTGCATACTTTGTCATTTGCGCACTGATATTGATCTGTGGGAAACTGGTCACAATTTCCTGCAGCGACGGGAAATGTGCGGTATTGGGCTGCGCCTGTGACAGGTGTCTTTGGAAAAGTAGCAGCTTGGTCCGAAAGGCTTTGATGTGTGAATACAGTTGGCTTACCACTGCATTTTGCCCTTGAAGGCTTGTGTTCAGCGCATTCAGATGTCGCGTTATGTCAACTAAAAATCCCAAATCAGCCAGCCAAACAGGATCATTTAATTGTGGCATGGGTTGTCCCTTTTTAGTCAAGAATTGTCCAATTTCCTCCCTGAGAGAGAAGAAGCGCTGCAGCGCAGACCCCCGACTGAGCCACCTTACGTCGGTGTGATACAAAACATCTCCGTATTCAGCCTGGATGTCGAGAAGAAACTGTTGAAACTGGCGGTGGCACAGCGCTTTGGAGCGAATATAATTAATAGTCTTTATCACCGGTTTCATAACATTATCATATTTCATATATTTGGCACAGAGAACTTCTTGATGAATAATACAGTGGAGTTTAATAGCGCTGCCTCCTTCTTCGCTGACTTTGTTACAGACAAGGCTTGATAATCCACTCCGCTCGCCAGCCATGGCAGGTGCGCCGTCCGTAATAATCCCGGTGACTTTATTCCACTGTAGTTTCATGTCATCTCCGGTGGAACAAACAGAAACAAATAAATCCGTTCCTCTTGTTTGGCCCTTCAGACTCTGGAGGTCCAGAAGCTCTTCACTCACGTTCATGTCATTGTCCACTCCTCTTAAAAAGATCAGTAACTGAGCGGTGTCGGACGCATCCGTGCTTTCATCGCACGCTAACGAGAAAAAGTCAAACTCAGTTCCTTTTGCCTCTAACTGTCTCTTAATATCTAATGAAACGTCTTCAATTCTCCGTACCACAGTATTACGAGCCAGGCAAATATTGGCAAACTCTTGCTTCTTCGCGGGACAAATTTTCTCAACCATTTTCATTACACAGTCTTTAATAAATTCACCCTCAGTGAAAGGTTTGCAGTGCTTTGCAATCAGCATTGCCACTTCGTAGCTTGCCTTTGTGGCATTTTCATTTGACTCACGGACTCTTGTGAAAAAGCTTTGCTGTGCCGTTAAAACAGCTTCCAGTTGCTTCGCTTTTTCACCGCGTTTGTTCCCAGTTAGCTTGTCGTAGCTAGCATGTTTCGTCTGGTAGTGCCTCTTGATGTTGAATTCCTTGAAAACAGCCACAGTCTCTTGGCAAATTAGGCAGACACAGTTGTTTCGTATTTCAGTGAAAAAATACTCAAATTTCCACTTGTCCTGGAAGCGGCGGCCCTCGCGGTCAACTTTCCTTTTTTTGTTTACAGACGCCATGTTAGAAATGGGCTGGGCTGAAACGATCACGCAAGGTCAAGGGTCACGGCGGCCAGAGTGCGGCCACAGGGCTACTGCCATCTTCTGGTGAAATGAAAAATATGAAAAATAGCTTTTTGTACACATGTATTTTATACTGTGGTCAACAGTGCTGGCGGGCCGCATATTATTGATTTCATGATAGAGGCCGCGGGCCGGTAAAAATTTGTCCACGGGCCGCAATTGGCCCGGGGGCCGGACTTTGGACATGTCTGGTTTAAAGAGAAGGGTCATATCTTGAGATTAGATAGATAGTTTCTAAGTCGGAGTCAGATCATGAGAAAGTCGTCGCTTCCCTTACGAATAAAGATAATTGACCATTGAAGGTTCAAAAATGACTTGTCTATGTTTTGTCACTTATCTCACAAAAACTTTCAGAACTAAATTATGAACACTATCTGTTATCACCAGTAGCATTATCAACAGGTATTCCGGGTGGGGCAGTTGCGGGTTCATTATTGTTTGGAGCAATAGTATGGAGGGCATGTGTGTTTGTGGCGGGTTGATTTAGGTCTCTCATAGCATTATTCAATGGTGCAAAGACGTCAAAATCATTTAGTGCATATATAATGGCAAATGAGTTTTAACCAGTAGCAGTATAAATAGGTATTTCATGATTAGTTTCAGTGTTCACACCATCAACCAATCTTGTCAGCTCACCAACATATATATGAATGCACTATATTTAATACTTTACAGGTTGATCAGGCATATCTGACTCTCTTTGCTCTACTCTGGTGGCTTTGTTAATTGGGCCCTAAGCAGGATAAGTAAAACACACACAATACTCATTTTTAAGCATTATGAATAAGCCATATGCAAACTCCCAATTCCTGACATCAACTGAGTTTCTATATATCCTTACAAATCATCCAACCAATATTTTTCTTTATATTCACTAGCAAGATATCACATTCACTAAAGTCAATGAACTTCCAAAAAATATGCATGCTACTGTTTCATTATCACCATCTTCTCTAAACTAGTCACAAAATACAAAAAAAGTACAGAATTCAATATTTTTGGGTGATTTTCTATTCAATTTCAACATTTTGCATTCGGGGGTCCCAAAGGTGGAGTCCTTTTGCCAGGGATCTAACGGGCGGGGGGTACTGTCGCGTTCTGGTGGGGTCTCCTCTTCCCTCATGTGGCTAGGTGTGTGTATTTGTAATCAACCCCTGTCTGTATTTAAACCCTGTGTTCTGGCGTGTGATGGGAGTATTGCCTAGTATCTCGTGTCCACCCGTTCATGTAAGTCATGTTTTGCCTCTTCGCCGGTGTGCTTCCTCCCTGTTCAGCATCCCTGGTTCTATCTCGCTTTGCAGCTGAGCTAATTATATATCATATCACACACCATATAACTCACCTATCGTATCGCCTGTCGTATCGCCTACCGTATCGCCTGCCGTATCGCCTGCCGTATCGCCTGCCGTATCGCCTGCCGTATCGCCTGCCATATCCCCTGCCGTATCGCCTGCCGTATTGCCTGCCGTATCGCCTGTCGTATCGCCTGTCACCTTCCTCCTCGGCCACCTTCTCGTTGAATTCCCCGTGTATTGCCGAGCGTTGCATTTACTCATGCTCCGTTTTGGTGCACAATGACCAACTAACTCATCAACATCCTTATTACTGACCACATGCCCCATCGCCTGCCCCCGCGACACAATTTTGCCCACCGCTGGCTTCGGTTCAGGTCGAGGCACTTGGCCACAGCTTCCCCAAGCATAAATAAGTTTAAGCACACAATGGGTCAAATAAAAATGGAGGGTTGTTGTGAGACAGCCAATGAGAGCTCAGTATGTGGTGTAGGGAGGTTCTAAAGTTGTAATCAATGGATCCGCGACAATATTTTCAAAATAAAATAACGGATAATGAATGCATGTACTTTTTGGGGGTTTTCATAGCTTGGATATTTTTCTCATCTCAAGGCACTCATTTGCATATAAAAGCTTTCGTAACCTGGAAATTTCGCACCTAGACGCATTCGTAAGTAGAGGTATGACTGTAGGAAATATCTAACATATGATGTATAAATAATAAGTATTTCTAAGGCGGCCTATATCAAGTTACATAAGATGGACCTGTACTTAAGGAGTGTTTCATGTATCACAAGAGGGAGCTCAAGTATTGTTACATGTTCCCCACTTTGAAAAATACAGAACTTACACTCTGTCTCATCATTTTACTGAATTTCAATCCTGTGTAACAAAATGTCAGCGCTTTCAAGAAACTGACCAGGGCAAAGTTGAATGCGGATATCCTAGGGGATGCAGGGAATTAACCAATGATGGAGGTTGCTTAATACAAGACAGACACATTTTCTGAACTACAAAGAGTTTTGTGCCTCTTAGATGCTTTCCCAGCTCCAGTCAAAACTGGACTTTAACTTACAATCACACTACTGCTTTTCATGGTGGTTTAAGAGTTCGCACTAGATGCGTGGGGAGGCACTCTACATGCACCAGTATTTGTTTACAAACCATTCAAAAGGCAATTCCTCTTAATAAAACCTCTCTAAAAGTGGTTACAACTGCAATACTTAGAGTTGTTTATTCCACACAGACCTTTCAAGGGCAATCTATGTGCTTTCAGCAGCTATACAGCTGACAGCTCTTGGCGCAATGACTTTTGGTAGGGTGTTGTGAGAGGGCTGACGAGTGGCGTGCGAGCCTGGAAGTGATGTCTACTCGCCTACCTTTAATACCTACCATGCACTGTGTCAAGCCAGATCAATTGCACACCAGTGGAGGGGAAACTCAACAAAGCATGCTGAAGTCACTACAAAAGCAGCTATCCACCCCTCATCTTCACTTCAAATGAAAACCTTTCCCCTGCAAGACAAGTGACTTGTCTTGCAGGGGAAGGGTTTTCATCCAATATTCTACACTACAGTAAATCATTCAGCAATTGAGGAATGGATCCCTCATCTTGCTGCCAAAAGGAAACCCTGCAACTTAATGACACTTGGTCATAACTGCTTAGATTAACATCTGACAATCTGCAAACTTTGAAAAAAAAACACTTTGGTACGATTGATCACAATAGACATTAGAGAGGGGTGAACACGAAAGACAAGGGTATGACAGGGTAGGGTAAGTGCAACTCATTGGCTGCCATTGATGGTTATAGAGGTCTAATCCATTTTGACTAGATTAATACAATACAATGATACATTAATAATATTTTGTTTTTGTTAGGTTCATTAATAGATATACTTTAATATAATAAAGAAATCGGAATGCATATCCAGCTTTTCTTGCAAGAAGAGAATCAATCCTGACTCGTCCTCGTCACAGATCATTCTCAAGAAACGGATCCTCTCCTGCTCATTTAGTTGCATTAGAGTCAAAACAATTAAGGTCATCTATTCAAAACAATTATATAAGAGGTAACCCGAACAACACCATTAAGGTCAAAAAACAACTGCAACAACAATTGCATATCAGGTAAACCAAGCAACACTATTTTAAAACAATTGCAAGTATTTTCGGAGGTTGATTCGATATCGCCGTCTGCTGCGGAATCCAAGTCAAAACAATTTAAGAGTCCTTCCCAGATCTTCATTGTGAACTTGCAACTGGGTGAGGGGTCGAGGTTTAATCCAAGTCAAACAATCAAACGTCCTCGGAGCCAGCTGCAGTGGGGAGTGACCTTAGAGTTTGTTTCGGTAACAATTAAAGTAAGCGTTTGTCACATATGCATATAATGATTAATATTTCACATATACATATAATGATTAATATTTCTTCGTTGTACGCACATATATAATAGTACCCAAAATAACTCCAACAGTTTTATAAAATTTGTGAAAAGCACAAATAACTGAAGGAAAATGCAGAAAAGCTAACAAAAAAACTACCGTAATTACTCGAATATAACGCGCACTCGAAAATAACACGCAGGTAATTTTGGGCCAAAAATATCTGGAAAAACGCAGTAATCGAATATAGTGCGCACCTAAAATTTCCCGCTGACGAAAATCAGAAATCTTACCTTTTTTTCTTCGTTTCACGATTGTTTTGTTCAAACAAATTTATTCATTAGAATCCTTCAAATGAAGAGTTCCTCTCTCTCTTTGTCTGTCCTCTTGTTATGATCGCGCCGCGTCGCTGGGTCGTCGCAGCGCGATCGGGGGCATCTGTTACGGTCGCGCCGCATTGTGCGACGCGACCGTTGATGTAGGTAGACCCAAATGCAGGAAGCAGGAGAGGACGAGGCATTCAGCGTGATACGGAGTCCTTTAATGAATCAACCAAGGCGTGGAAACAAACGTGGCCGCATGCGTCGCGCATACGGACAGAGGCAACAGAATAACGACAGCTAGCGACCGCTAGCAACCGCTAACAACAGTCAATGATAGTCAACGATAGTGAACGATCCGGCGACGTGTGATGACGCGTCGCTACTTAAATACAGGAAACGAAAGCAATCAATGGATTGGCTACAGCCGGTATGCGTCAACGGCAACCCAGGAGGGCCAAAAGGGCCACTCCTGACACCTCTCATACATCTCTTCGTTGAGAATCCTATCAACGTCCACGCTTCCTTCATCCACTTCCTCTTCCTCCCACAACACATCATCCGATTGGCTTTACAAGATGACGTAAAATCCGTGCGTCGGCTCTACGAGATGACGTAAAATCCGTGCGTCAAAGTGAGTTTGACAATGCTTTTTTCGATCGAAAATTTGTAATTTATTTTAGTTATTGATTATAACACGCACCCCCAACTATTGGAATTAATTATATAGCAAAAATCTGCGTGTTATATTCGAGTAATTACGGTACCTTAATTTTCCAGCGCCTTATCTAGTCTATTAATTTAAGATTTGTTTTGAGCGCGAAACGATGCCTCAACTCAGCTATTTGTCAGAGTCACAAATCAAGCATCTGATCATGCATCAAACTCACTCTTTAAAAACACAAAAACAGCTTGCAAGAGCCTGTAGAACACAACACAATGCCAGACGTTCACATGCCAAGCCGATTTGAACTCATGATGCCACTCGAAGGAAGTTTGTTTAATATTTACCATTGCACTTGAGAAACCAGTTTATGCCTTTAAATTGTTTTTCATTATTTTTAAATAAATAGAACAATATTTTTTGAAAAATTGAAGCTAACAAGGTGCCCAAGTTAATGTTCTGAGGTATAACAGAGACACACACCTATTCCTTTGTTTTTACCGCATGACCTCAGGACAGGAGTCCGAGTGAGAGAATAAACGAGTGTGAAGGAATCCCCGAACACTCACTGAGACCATCAGGAAGCAAAATGAGTCTCGAAATGAGCGCTGATGGTTCTTTAAAAGCCTGACTCCCATCCATCTAGCCGTGTAACCCCCCATCCGCTTTTATTAATGATGCCCTCGCCCGGTGCTCCCTTCTGTTCTCCAATGCGCCCTCTTTATGCCCCACCTTAATCTCCATTTCTAGCATTCCTGCGAGCTGACGTCCGTTGCTCTCGCAACGGCATCCGTATACGAGCTGCTGCCGGGTCCTGACTGATGAGCCATTCATCCCACGGTTTGGTCGTTAAACAGAAATACTTGATCGACATGGAAGCTATTACGGAGGGAGGTGATTGGGTGACGGGGTGGCGGGGAGGGCTGAAAGAAACAGGATAGGGACAAAAGTACTGGGGCATTAGGTTCAAAGAGATTGACAACACCTGTTACAAGCATATAAATGTGAAAGTAGGCTAGAATTTTGCTATGAGCAGAGTGTGTGACTGCCCAGGGCGCATTTTATTTGAGAGCCCTCCCCGTACTTTTTTTCAATTTTACCAGTTGTCTTGAATATCAGCCCACAATTCCAAATCAAGTAAATAGTATAGACCGTCGGCTCTATGGCGGCTTGTAAAGGGGTCCTTGCTTCTACCCTACTGTTAGTGTTAGCTGCATCCAGTCTAAAATGGGGCAATAAAAATGTTTTCTTAGAGTAACAAAATTCCTATGATGATAAAGTTGATGATTTGGCTTCAGGGAAGAGTTTAAGTTTGATTTATTTAATAAGGGGTAGCACATAGGGAGAGAGATAGAGAGAGAGAGAGAGAGAGAGGGAGAGGGAGAGAGAGAGAGAGAGAGAGAGCGAGAGAGAGAGAGAGAGAGAGAGAGAGAGAGAGAGAGAGAGAGAGAGAGACTTTTGGGCGACAATGTCCTGGGTTCAAATCCAGGTCGGTCCAACTGTGTGGAGTTTGCATGTTCTCCCCGGGACTGCATGAGTTTCCTACGCGTACTCCGGTGTCCTCCCATGTTCCAAAAACATGCAAGTGTGAGTGTGCATGGTTGTCCGTCTCCTTATGCCCTGCGATCGGCTGGCCACCGATTCAGGGTGTC
Organism: Stigmatopora argus; assembly: GCF_051989625.1. Lineage (NCBI taxonomy): Eukaryota > Metazoa > Chordata > Actinopteri > Syngnathiformes > Syngnathidae > Stigmatopora > Stigmatopora argus. Next base: position 1,010,723 of record NC_135408.1, read on the forward strand.
CCCCGCCTCTGAGCTGGGATAGGCTCCAGCAACCCCCGTCACCCTAGTGAGGATAAAGCGATTCAGAAAATGAATGAATAAATGTATGCTACTTCCTTGCATCCCTTTTGTGTTTTTTATATTGGTGATCTTTTTGGGTGTATTATGTTAAAGGCGAGATGACTAACACTTTGTCATGATATGCTTCGGGTGCGCAGCGAAGTAAAAAGAAGCAGGCAGGAAAAAGGCGAGGGAAGTGCTGGATTAAAATCAGGATTTTAATGACAAAGTATTCATACAAAAACAAACACGGGGACCAAAATGGCGACTAAACTGGGGAAGACGCACATCAACGAAGAGGAAAAAACATGACTGAGACCAAACAAAACACTAGGTAATACTACCACAACAAGACATGTCAAAGAGGGGGGTTTAAATACACACAGGCACTGATTACCAATCGCGCACTCCTGGCCACATAAGGTAAGGGCAGCCCAAAGGGACACAGGAGCCGAAAAGCACACAAAATAGACACCTCCAACCAAAACCCTAACAAGACATGAAACACTTTAAGAGCAATTTAACAATTGTTTTTCTGGATAGTTTGGCTTTACAGGTTCTTTGTCTGGTAATGAAGGTTAAAGTTTAATAAATTGTATTATAAAAAAGGTTTTGGAGAGAAGGTTTTGGACTAAAGTAAAAAAATATTGCTAAGAAAGAGAGGTTCTGTGAGGAAGACAAAATTGAGATTTTGAAAAAAAAAACCACACATTTTTGAAAATATTTTCAGACTATTCCCTCCATTGTAGGAGAATGGATTTCATTAGGAAAAACTCAATTTTACGTTAAAAAAATCCAATAAATAAATCCATGTATTATTATTTATTTAAAATAAAACAAAAACGAGACAAATCCAATCAAACACAGAACGGTAATATTCTGAAAAATGGAAAAACAAAATGATTGGGAAAATGTACTTAATGAAAATAGACAATACTTTTTTTTATATGAATCTGCTTGGAATTTTTGCCTGAAGTCATGGGCACAAGCTGATGGGACAACAAACTCCGCAAGAAGTGGAGGTTTGGAAAATTGTAAAACATAGAAAACAGACTGGATAGGGGCCATCGAAGACCGGAGTTGGAGACCCCTATTCTAGAGACATTGACAAAGAGCAGGCATGTCTTCTACTGAATATCTCCGAAATCACAGGTAACAGTGAGTCCAATATCATTTAACAAGCCCTGATGCACAAATATAAAATAAAAAAATAGGGCCCTCAGGATCAATGTGTATATACTACACCTTAAAAACACAATGTCCAAATTTAATTCCAATCTGGCTGATACACAAAAAAGGGGGGCAGCTCAGTAGACGAATGGTCAGCACTTCAGCCTCACAGTTCTGATATTGAGGGTTCGATCCCAGGTCCGGATCTTCCTGGGGTGAGTTTACATGTTCTCCACGGGCTTGTGTGGGTTTTCTCCAGTTTTCCATATCTCGGAAACATGCATAGTAGGCTGGTTGAACAGTCTAAATTGCCTCAAGGCATGAGTGTGAGCGTGCATGGTTGTCCATCTACTTGTGCCCTGCAATTGGCTGGCCAACAATTGTCTGTCAGGATTATATTTCTTCTTATTATTATTAATATTATTATTGTTATTATTATTGTTAGCGTTTTTGTTGCTGTTGCTGCCGCCGCTGTCGTTGTCATTATAGTTGTTAATATTGTTGTTATTGTTATTATCATCATTATTATCATATCATTATAATTATTATCATTATCATTATTATCATTATCATTATTATCATTATTATCATTATCATTATTATCACTATTATCATTATTATCATTATAATAATATCATTCCTGGATTTTTTTTATCTCGAGTAACTCATTTGCATCTCAAAAGTTTTTGTAAAATTTCATACCTACATGTATAGAGGTATGCCGTTATTGCCTTTTTCTCAGCGCTAAAGAAGTGGTGCCCTGACTTCCGCCATTATCCACCTCCATTTTTCATCTCCTGTCTTCCGCTTCCAAGTTTCAGCATGGATTTTGACATTCTTTTTATACTTCTAAGATAAAAACTGTGATGTACTGAAGCTGCGAATTGAAGCCGCGAAGTGATGAAGGATCACAGTACTTATATACTGCAAAAACATTGAAGTTTATCCAGCTCTGTGTGTGTCGTGGATATGGCGAAACTACGAGAGCAAATCATTCCCTGCTGGGGTACAGATGGGGAGCTCAGGAAGGACGAGCTCACCCAACACTGTTTCATAAGCTGGCAGGAAACTGCTCTTCCTGTGGCCACTGGCACTTTTTGGCTTATTTAAGACAAACAACATTTGTCAATTAGTCCACAGCCGATTATCAAGCCAGTCACTGTGTAGCAGCTACCTAATATTTAGTATCTTATCTTATTGCTGCTCTGATCGGTCTTCTCTTAATCCACAAAATGAGAAGAACAGGACACAGCGTAAATTAAGTCAAGGGAAATAAAGTTAAACGGATGCTAAGAGTTAAGAGTTGGCTCACCGATGATGGAATCAGCTGCTCGTTTATAGAAAACAAGCAGGGGGGCCGGCGAAGAACCAATAGACAATTGTTGCGCTATTAAAAAAATCTCTTTGAAAAATGGGTTTTAAACAAATAAAAAATTGAAATTACACACTTAGGGAAGGTGAAGAAATTCAATCACTCAAGCGTAGCAAGAGAATCTTAACATACACACACACACACAGACACACACACGCACACACACACACACCCATAAATCACACTTTATATGGATCATAGATAAAAAACATTTTACAATGAAAATCTCTTTTCAGACACTGAGAAAACTCACCATTTTATGAGAAAGAAATTGCATTTTTTCCCTGAAAATGTTGCAATGAAAAGTAGAATGACAGATAATTCGACAAAAGATTGAAAATTAAAACTTAAATTAGGGAGAAAATTGCAATTTGAAACAAAAGAAGTAACAATTTTAGTAAGTCTTAGGTTTTTCAAGGCTCCCAATAATATCAAAAAACAGAACTTTGGTTTAACATTGAACACATGACAACATGTTACATTTTTGGGGGAAATAATAGGAGAAAATGAGTAATTTTCTATTCAAAAAGGTGATCAATTTTAAAGGAATATTGATAAGATTGAGTGTTAAGACCTACCGTATGCATGGATGTACATTTAAGTGTATGTATGTATATATGTGCTAAGCAACACGCTTATTTATTTATATATTTATTTTATTCATGTATTTATTTATTTATTTACCTATTACCTATCTATTTATGTCTAAAATGCCTTTCCTAGTCCTGCATCTTCACCCTCTTGCTACTGTGACAACGAAATTTCCCGAATACGGGATGAATAAAGTTATCCAATCCAATCAATTTAATTGTTATAAAAAGTGCAATTTTTTTCTTATATTTGCAGATTTAGGAGGAACAAAATTTAGAAAACGTTTTACATTGACAATATTAAGAGAAAAATTTAATTTTATTTTGAAAAAGGTTAGATGTATGAAAAAACTATGAATTTATGAGAAAGTTGTAATATTCCTATAAAAAATGCCAAAATGCTTTATTTAGCAATAAGAGAAAAAGTATAATTTTGAGGAACAAAATGCATTCTTGTAACTTTCTCCGAAAAATCTAACATTTAAAAAAGAAAACTGAGGAAATGTAGTGGAAAAAGTAGCTGTTTTGGCACCAATTAAATCTCAATTTGATAAGACAAAAAAAAAAAGAAAAAATGTAAAATTTATTTCTCTTCTTGTGTTTCCAAAGTAATTTCAGGAAACAACCGCAAAAATGCTGTCAAAGGGTAAAAACAAGTTTTGTGTTGAATAGCTGAAACTATAAGTTGCTATTGCTGAACTCCTCACCTCGTTATTTCTCGTTGGAGCATGGAGCATTGTCTCGGCTCCACTCTTTTTGATCTGGTTTCTACGTTTTGATGGCGAACAAAGTGGGGAAAGGGGTTCGTCGGAGAAGAGAGGCTGTGATGTGATTTTGTTGCTAATTGTTTGTGACTCCACTATAAAAAAACAATACTAGAGGTACAAAAGAGCAGGAACACACTACCAAAAACCTGAAGACGTAGATAATATACTACTAATGTAGGCTAATTTCTTATTTGTCCAAAAAATGATGGGGAAAAAAGGCAGATGTTTGGTTCCAGTTTTGAAATATTGGGAGAATCCATTATTGCATAAAGCACTTTTCCTGATTCATTAATGGAACACTGGGCTAACCGCCCATGAAATTAGGTTCTGAGATTGATTCAAAGAGTAAAGAGTCTTTTAGCATGGTTGCATCTGCAAGTTAGTTTAATTCAGATGGGTCCAAACTTTGGAGCGCGGGCTAACTGTGACACACGGTCCAATTTTTTATTGGCCTTCAGCAAATTATGGAAAATATCAATATATTACCTGGGAGCTTTGACTTAAAAAACATACTTTTTGCCAGACTAGAATTTAAAGTGTCTTTGCACATTTACTTGGTGGTTAGCAGAGGCGTGCTTACTATCAGAGTTTGCTCAGGGAGTTACTTAGAATTTTATCTAAAACTACTATCTTTGAGAAGCACTGTCTTAACCTGATATGAATTTAATGTAGGAACACTGCCATTGATGGCAATAGAGGTCCAATCCAATTTTACTTGGTGCCTGGTAACATCCAATGAGTTAACACTGACTGAAGGTAAGTGAAAGACAGTGAGAGGTAAGCGACCTGTATCTATAACAGCAGAATGCCAAATTACAAGTCCGTAACTAGCACTTATTTAGGTCTTTTGCCGAGTAAACGCAGCTTATGGAGAAGCACCACCAATTTCGTCACACGCAGTTTCTGGGTGTGATGACAAGTAGGCTTTTTGTGTTGTTGATAATGACGACAGGGCCTATGTCTGATTATTATTATTATTAAAATGTATACATTTTAAAGCCCTCTTTTTTTTTCTTTTTACTCGACTTTGTTCCTCTGTTAAACAAATGAAAGCTGACAGACAACCCTGGTTATGTATTGGGTTTTTATGTTCGGCATCATTCAATATATGTTGCTAGATTTCCTGTTTGGTGCATCAACCCAAAACTTCAGTCATCTTCTAGCAGCAATTGTTTTCGTTATACAAAATACCAGAAAATGTGAGCGCTTTGTTTCCGAAGGCTTGAACTTATCTTCACTCGGGTGTCAAAAGAAACCTCATGGCGTTTTAATGTGGCATTTTTTTTCTCTTCTGTTGTTTCCTTCCTTCAATTTTCTATTTGTTTATGCTTCCTGTTGTGCAAAGATTGCAAACGCAAACCAACGTAGGCAACAATGCCCAATTATTGTTTAGTATATGCAGGGAGCGTCTTTGTGAGTTAGTGCATTTTTGCTAATCTTGCTTTTATGAGCTATTTTGTCTTATTTCTGTCTTAATTGAGTTATTTTGAGCTGTGGCTTCATCATGGAAGGTGATAAACACACCACTGTGTATTCAAAGGCTAGGAAAATGAATTTATATTTCCCTGTCAAACAATAACCTGAAGAGAACTTTGAACCGTTTGAATAGAAACTGAGAAACTGAGAAATAGAGTGGGCTAACTGCATTTTCTGCATGAATCATCTTATGAAGTATTGATAGATTTGCTAGATGTTTGGACTTATATCACTTAACAGCCAAAATCCATATAACGATATTTCATTTTCCAACAAAGTGTAACTTCAGTTAAAATCTTTTTGCTGAATTATATTTACCGCCACCTAAAAAAGAATTTTGCAATTCGCTTTTCATTGTTTTAAATTATTAGCCTTTTGAAAGAACTGAGAAAGTCCAAGTTATGGATAGTGAAAAAACTGCAAATCTTTATGGCCCTTTACTCATTTCAAAGAGACATCTATTAGGGAGGAGGAGGCCTGTTTTGGTAGGAAATAAAAGCGTGACTCCAATGATGAGTGCGACCACCCTGAACAACGCCTCTTATTATTTTGGCACCGTTCAAAAGTTGATGGATGTCAAGTTTTGGAGCAAATAAAAAAGTAAGATGAAATGAAGCATTTCAAGTTCTCTGATTTCTTTTACTTTTAAAATAAATTTCCATCAAAGTAGCAAACATTGAACACTTGGCACACTATAGCTTAGAATGCAAAGAATTCAGGCCCCCCACCCCAAACTCACACGCACGCATGAAAAATAGTGTACACTGAAAACGATGCAAATCCAAACACAGAACAAAGAGTGTATGATACACATTTTTTAAATTTTGAACTGCATTTCCTTAAGTGGGCCGCCTCGTGGTGTAGAGTTTTACTTGCCTGACTTCGGTGCGGGCAGCCGCGGGCTCGATTCCCGCTGGGGGCAGTATGATTGTGAGTGCCTATAGAAGTTTGTCTCTCTGTGTGCCCTACGGCTGACTGGCGACCAGTCTAGGGTGTAGTCTACCTTTCGCCTGAAGACAGCTGGGTTAGGCTCCATTAACCCCCGCAGCCCTTTCGAGGATGCACGGTATGGATGATGAAAAATGAATGAATGAATGAAAAAAATTAAAACATTTCCTAAAGTGGAGGCCATTTATAGTACAGTAATCGCACCTCTCCATTGTAACCTCCAAGACCAAGTGGAATCTATCATATATGTAGAAATACCCAAATAAATGAATTTAATTTAGCTGACAATTTACACTACTAAAATCATACTCAAAGATGATTTTGAAATGAACCAACAATCGTTGCTTAAAAGCACAATTGAATATCTTTGCGACATTCAGAATGTTCAATCAAATTTAGGCTGGGAATAAATACTTCTTGTTTTCATTCTTTTTAACTCAAATTCACACCGTGGCAATGTAATTCCACTGCCGCCAGCCATTGATGGACTGTAGAATTACACCCAAAACTATACATATAAGAAATTAGCAATTTGGCATGCAGGACCAAATGCGTGATGGGGATGGGGTGATGTGCTTCTCCCTCTATGGATGTAAGGCACAGGCGTAGTTCCTTCTCCAACGTGCAATAAACAATTCGGGCTAAGTACAGCAGGAGAACACATTTTAACCCATACATGACAGGGTGAATAAGAAAAAAAAGAGAATATATTATCACAAGCGATATCACACTCAAGTCAATGACACTTCTTTGTGGTATATGCTGTTTGCGGCTAGCATGAATGTTGCTAGTAGTATCAGAATTTGACGTTTGCTATGGGTACCCTTTAAGCAGCATCTAAACCAGCGGTCTGAAACCGGGCATCAAAGGGCCGCAGGGGGTGCAGGTTTTCATTCAAACCGAACAAGCGGACACCTTTTGCAAGTGTAATCAGTTGATTGCAGCCGGGTGTTACTTATTTTAGAAGACCCCTCATTGGTTAAACTGTAGACACTGGATCGGTTGGAACAAAGACCAGGACCCACTGCGGCCCTTTGCAGAATCGGTTTGAGACCCCTGATCTAAACTCTTCTGGCGTTTGACTTGCCCCATAAATATTTCATAAATTTCCCCTATGGCGGCCCGGTGGGGGGAGTGGTTAGCATGTCGGCCTCACAGCTCTGGGGTCCTGGGTTCAAATTCTGGTCACGTCCACCATGTTCTCCCCAGGCCTGCGTGGATTTCCTCCAGGTACTCTGGTTTCCTCCCACATTCCAAAAACATGCATGGTAGGCTGATTGGACACTCTAAATTGCCCCTACGTATAGGTGTGTGTGTATGGTTGTCTCCTTGTGCCCCGCGATCGGCTGGCCATCGATTCATGATGTATCCCGCCGCTGGATAGGCTCCAGCACCCCCCGTGACCCTAATGAGGATAAAGCGGATTACAAAATGAGAGAATGAGATATCCCCTATGGATTTTTTTTCCATAAATGTGAAGGTTGGTGACTTCCTTTTCATGCTTGACACACAAAATAAGTAAGCATCATTGACTGCAGGGAAACAGGCATGACTGTGATAAGCAAATATCTGCAAATAATTGATAGCCACTGAACAATTAAAAATAAAGATTTTTTCTCTCATTCTTTTAAACTATGCAGTTTTTTAAATAAGTTCTGGATGACCACTAAGCCATTTTAAAAAACTGGTTCAGTCTTTAGATGAAAATCTGGAAAGAAATAATATGCCATTTTTATTTAGCAAATGCATTATAGCAACCTTTCCTGATTTAATGTGTTCTCTTAAAATGTTTATGCTCTCGTGTTAAAGTGAGAATTTCAATTGAGGCAGCCTTGATTTTGTCTCAAAATTTTGGTGCACCTACCTCATTCTACCAAGAACATCCAACATGAACAGCTATAATTTTGAAAAAGAAAAAGGAATCCCCAAACTAAATTTCAATTTGTCTGAGACGAAGTATCGTCATGAGGTAGTTTATTGCAGACTGTTTCACTAATTCAACAATTTTTGAATGCGAAACAGTAAATTTTACGATTCATGGATAAGAAAAAATGCCTTAAATCAGGGTAGTGGTTTAATACATTTGCTGACCGCCCTACACAGTACTTAGGAAAATACTTCAAGTCAACGAAAACAACAATTCCAAAGTGAGGATGATTGAGAGAACAGTAGGCGGGGCTTGGTATTCACTTAAAAGGATCTGGCATTGGGTCTAGTGTCTCTTACCTTTGTGTGTTAATGTGAAAACACGTGTATGGCAGTTTTGTGTCACGCCATTTCAAAAAGATGGTTCCAAATAGAGTGACTCTGAATAAAGACAAATTGAAAAAGGTTTCAGTTAGCCTAGCTGATTGAATTCCCTTATGTATAAAGCGACAAAATATGACGTAATAAATACAGCGTCCAGAGGCTTTTTCCCCACACAATTGTTTTTTTGTTGTTGTTTTTTTTTAGAAAAATATGATTGAGGGCCTTCAACATCAATTCAAATGACGGCTCTGTGTTAGACTTGTTGAGCTCGAGTTTCTCTTAACGTTGCGCTCAACAGTCCTAAAGGCAGACGTTGTTGCTTATTTGGCAGGTGGATCCAGTGCCAGCTTGCGAAAGGAAAAGTCTCCCGTTGGGGCAAACGCAGACCTCGTAGACTGTCTGCCTGGTGCCGGATGATGAGGCACCGGAGGCCGCCTTACCCTCCGGAAGACGCATCAGGCGGATACGGCGTGCGTCCAGGGAGATCTGAAGGACCAGACAGACAAGGAAGGTATTGGGAGATTTGATAATTAATTGACCTTTTTCATGCTAAATCAGACATTATTTTTCAGGTAATCTCTAGAGCCCCAAAAGGTTTCAACATTCGTGGGCACGCTTGCATATTAGTCAAGTAAACTTTGCCCATCTCAACATTTTTATTTTAATGGATTTCAAACCAAATTCTAAATTACCGTATTTTCTCGAATTTAACGCGCACTCGAAAATAACACGCAGGTAATTTTGGGCCAAAAACATCTGGAAAAACGCAGTAATCGAATATAGTGCGCACCTAAAATTGCCCGTAGTCCTCCGGCATCCTTTGGGCAATTGACGTTCTCTTTCTTACAGATAGGTCGTGCCGTTGCATAAACTTATAGCACCAACATGCAGACGATTTGAAGCCGGAATCCTTGTTGGTTTTTTTCATGATTTTCAGGGCGAGGATACGCAGCTCGACTGTGTTGATGGCACACCCTGCAGCTCTTCTCTCAGCAATCGTTTTAAGAAGTTCTTTCTCTAACTCTGGGAACATTGCTTTTCTTCCACGTCCTGATGCTTTTGCTGTTGCTTTTTCTTTCAATAATGAGTCTTTCTTCTTCCTCCAACCACGGATGTTAGCTTCACTAATATCGAATTTTCTTCCAGCTTCTCTGTTGCCCGATTCCTCTGCCACTTTGATGACTTTTCTTTTGAACGCTGCGGTATAACTTGCTCGTTTTGATGCCATGTTGCTTGTACAATGTCCAAAACTGAACTGAGAGAGGGTGAACTGAGACGAGTACGAGGCTAGAGGGGGGCAGTGGTGGTCTCGGCTTTCCGATTTTCGATCGGCTTTACGAGATGACGTAAAACCGAAAATTTATAATTGTACCGAGCGCGGCAGGCTCCGAAAATCAGCCAATCAGCGAGCTGGAATGCAATACAAAATGGACGCTTCCATTTTGCACTACTGACGGTAAGTTCATGGTGTTTTTATGCTGTTACAGGAAAAATATTGGCGTTGACCATTTGTCTCTATCGCCATTCTACTTTCCAGCTTATTAATGCAGGATTGTGATGTTTGTGAGGCTTGACGATCTTTAATATGCGTGTATTTTGAATTCAAAGTTGGAAATTGCACAATGTCCGTGCGTCAAAGTGAGTTTGACAATGCTTTTTTCGATCGAAAATTTGTAATTTATTTTAGTTATTGATTATAACACGCACCCCATCTATTGGAATTAATTATATAGCAAAAATCTGCGTGTTATAATCGAGAAAATACGGTAAGCATTTTGTTGGTGTTTATCTATATAATTCAATTGAAAAAAAGAAAATGAAGACTCATGTTTGAACCTCATCTGAAATTTTTACAGTAAATGAATTTTCTCTTTTTGAGGCAGATTTTGGGTGCTCCTCTGATTACTGTAATTGCTCTCTGAGCAAAGTGCTTTTGGCCGCCTACACTGCTTGCTAGCTTTTTATTTGCCACCAGAAAGATGTTGGTTAATCGGTATAAAAACTGTGATAGAAATGATTGTTCTAACAATTCTCAGAAAATGGTTCTTGTTAAGTGCCACTGAAGGATATCGTAAGATTCATGGATGCAAGGTTTAATTTCGCATACTTTTGCAATACTAAGACAAACTAATGCTGTCCTTGACCAACCGCGATTGACGATTCTCTGAACCCATGCCCTACGATTGAATTCCAGGTTGTTTCACACTTTTCTCTCCCCGTCTGTGTCCAAATACGTTTGTGAACCGTGAAAGGTCGATTGGTCGCCGGTCTTTTGGTCGCAGTCTTTTGGTCGCCGGTCTTTTGGTCGCGGTCTTTTGGTCGCCCCAACCGCGACAAAGGGCGACCAAAAGACCGGCGACCAAAAGACCGACGACCAAAAGACCGGCAACAAAACAAGGTAAAACAACACGGTCTACGCATCAATAAAAGCCAACAATGGCCATGAGCAGTTTCACTGAGCCGACGTGTGAGTGTATAAGAGTTTGTATGTACATGCGTTGTCCCTTTCAGAAGCTACGTCAGTCAGGGTCTTAACAAGTTCTCCAACAAAAAACAATAAAAGTCCGGGAAATTTGGAGCTTTTCTTTAGCCTAATAATTACTAGGGCATTAAGTATGACTAAATAGTAATTCACAGTTTGTATTTAGGGAATTTGAGCGACAATTTAAATGGTAATTATCACTTACCTTCCGGGCGACCAAAAGACCGGCGACCAAAAGATCGGCGACCAATCGACCGTGTACCTTGTGAACATAGCCAATGAATGACGAAGGGTTGCTTTTCATAAAGTTACTTTTGTTCCTAATAAATTGATGTTGAAAATGGGCTTATGGGATATGGCGTGTTACGCAATCCTCAATTTTTGAGTTAAGTTAATATTAAGGCCCCAGCTTCCCTCCTATATGCCTTATGTCCTCCCTCTGTCCTCTTTCTGCCTCCAACTCGGTGCTTACATTTTTCCACTCACTCAACTTCCACGTCGATCCGTTCCACACATCATCCGTCGCTGATAAAAGGATTTCACTCCCTGGCTCTGCAGCAATAGCGTAGTGTCAGATCAGATCTGTTTCACATCAGCCGAGGAGGATTAATGGAGGGCGGCCGCCGAGAAAGTCTTTTAAAAAGTTAACAGTGTACATTAAGACCTGCTGCTGCTGATATGAACAAAGGCAAGGAGGAATAGGAAGATGACCTTGGCTCTTTGTTTGTTTGCTCCAATTAGAAATCATCACAAAATACCACAGGGTCACCCGAAGTCTTTATTGCAACATTCTACTCTCCTGAAAGATGATATCATATATTAGTGGCATATAATTTTTTTAAAGGTCTATCAGGGAGTCAGCATTGCGAAGGCCTGGTATTTACAGTAAACTGTTGATTAGCAATCACATTATTAAGTGGAGGATTATCATTATTACTTTAACAATAATTTAACACTCCTACCAAATTAATCATTGCGCAACTCCTTTGTTATCCTTTTGTCATGCATTCTTTGAATAAACTAGACAATATAAACAACAGGAGTACAGCAAACTCCCATGTGGCACATTAAAAACTGTTCCAGCCTTCCATTCTGTATGAAAGTAGGTGAACAGGGAAAACACACAGAACTCTTTAATATTAAAACACGATTTTCCCTAATCCCTCCTATATTGTAGCAGGTTACTTAGAGCAGGGGTCACCAAACTACGGCCCGCGGCCCGTCAGCACATTTGGCCCGGCCCTCTGAACAATACCAGAGATGCTATTGAATTTATTTCCTATTTGGAAAAAAAAAACATTTCCAGAATTTTTTTCCCCCCCCCAAAAAAATCCTAGGCCCCGCCCTGTCAAAGAGAGAACGGAATAATGGCGAAAAAGTTAGGTAAGAGAAAAATTGATTCAGAATACAGGGTATTTAACCTGGAGTGGACAAACGATTATTTTTTTGTTCAATGCAAAGAAAAGGGTGTTTGTCTCATCTGTCAAGAGACGGTGGCGGTATTCAAAGAATACAATCCTCGCCGACACTATGAATCCCGTCACAAACACAAGTACGATAGCTTGCAAGGCCAAATACGAGCAGACAAACTCAAAGCGAAAAAGTGAACTACTATCTCAGCAGAATACATTTGTACGCCAAGCTCAGCTGAACCAGGTATCCGTTCGGGCCAGCTTTCGAGTTGCTAAACTGATAGCGAGCAGCGGTAAGCTTTTCACTGACGGAGAGTTTGTTAAGAAATGTATGGATGCTGTCGTGGAGGAGGTGTGTCCCGAGAAGAAAGATGCATTTAATGCCGTAAGTCTGTCGGCGAGTACAATCACCAGACGCGTTGAAGAAATCGGGAGTAATGTATATGCCCAACTGCAGCAGAAGACGAAAGAATTTGACTTTTTTTCACTAGCACTGGATGAAAGCACGGACGTGCAAGACACAGCGCAACTGCTCATTTTTATTCGTGGAGTTAGCGCAAACTTTGAGATATGCGAGGATCTGGCAGTCCTCCAAAGTCTCAAAGGGACTACAACGGGAGAGGATATTTTTGACAAAGTGTGCCAAACCATGGAGAAGTTGGACTGGGACTGGTTAAAGCTAGCTAGCATCACGACTGACGGGGCTCCTAGCATGGTGGCCGAAACTCGCGGTCTAATAATGGGACGCATGAACCGGGAGTTGGAAAAAAGGGGTCTCACCGCGCCGCTACGAGTCCATTGCCTAATTCACCAGCAAGCACTGTGCTGCAAAGTGTTGACGTGAGAGAGATTCTGCTCTGACAACTGAGCTGAACTTTTATCTGTTAAGATTGTGCATGGCACAACAGAAAGTTAATGTTCCATGGCTTTTTTTTCTGTGAAGAACCCAGAGAGAGTTATTTAGTTATTATTTATTTCATAAATAGTGTTATTTATTTCCTGTTTTTTCTGTGAAGAACTCAGAGAGGGTTATTTAGTTATTATTTATTTCATTAATAGTGTTATTATTTGTTTCCTGACTTTTTTTTCTGTGAAGAACCTGGAAAGGGTTATTTGGTTATGTGTGGCTTTCTGGAAAACAATAAAAAATTTAAGCTCCCCTATGATCGTCACACTTTTTCTGTTACAAACTGACACCGGCCCCCCCATCAGAGAAGGGAAAGGTTATGTGACCCTCACAGGAAAAAGTTTGGGGACCCCTGACTTAGAGTATTTTTAAAAAAATATTTTTTATGTGCAGCCATGACTGTATTATACTAGGGCCTGATGGTCAGGGAGTGCACGCCAGATGGAGGTTGCCAATGTATGAATCCAACTGTTATTGTTACCATGTATACAAAACTACATTTTATAGTGGACTTCTTTATCGATAAACATTTCAAAAAGTTATAGGGAGGATCTTTGAACTCATTAAAATCATTAGTTATTATTTTCAACTAGGAAGGAGGGTTCGAGAAACAACAAAGAATTATCTCACGGCTTGACAGTTGTGCCTCTTATTATCTCATCTCATTTTCTGAACCGCTTATCCTCATTAGGGTCGCGGGGGTTGCTGGAGCCAATCCCAGCTGTCTACGGGCCAGAGGCGAGGGACACCCTGAATCGGTGGCCGATGGCTGTGAGGCCGATACCCTAACCACTCGCGCCACCTGGCCGCCAGTGTCTCTTATTAAATGGTTAAAAATCAACTAATTCACTACAACGCACCTCTCCGTCTTTGGACTCAAGTCGCAGCTCATTCCTGCAGATGGCTTGGATATCCCCGGCCTCAGCCAGGATTTCGATGCCTTTGGGGGCCTCCATAAGTAGGGAGCGGGTGGGGGACTCCAGCCTTGAAAACAAAACACAATCAATTAGGGTCATCATTATGTTCTTTTTGTATGGGAAAGTCGTTAGAAAAAAACACTCATTGTGTACACATTGTGACATCAGGGGAAAATTTCATCCACAAAATATGAATCATGAAGAAACCCAAAGCGGGCGGCCTGGTGGAGTGAGTGGTTAGCACGTCAGCCTCACAGCTCTGGGGTCCTGGGTTCAAATCCAGGTAACGTCCACCTGTGTGGAGTTTGCATGTTCTCCCCGGGCCTGCGTGGGTTTCCTCTGGGTACTCTGGTTTCCTCCCACATTCCAGAACCAGACATGGCAGGCTGATCTAAATTGCCCCTAGGTATGGGTGTGAGTATGCATGGTTGTCCGTCTCCTTGTGCCCTGCGATCGGCTGGCCATCGATTAAGGGTGTCCCCTGCCTCTGGCCCGGAGTCAGCTGGGATAGGCTCCAGCACCCCCTGTGACCCTAATGAGGATAAAGCAGTTTAGAAAATGAGATGAGATGAGAAACCCAAAGCACACAGATTTGTGACTTGAAGCTGGGACTGAGCACTGTCTAAAAGGTAACATTACTGTGATCCTTTGCCACTTCGGGGCTTAAACTTTCTCAGCTTCACTAGAACAATTTTTTGTGTAAAAAGAAAAAGTTCATAAAAATGTCAAAATCCACGCTGAAAATCGCAAGCGGAAGACAGCTGAAAAATGGCGGAAGTCAGGGCACCGCTTCTTCTCTCAGCGCCGAAGAAGCGATATACCATAGAAGAAAAAATGGATGCACCGAATATCATATAAAGTGCCTAGATGCACAACATCTCACCATTTCCTGTTTTGTTGCGAGGGAATTTCGCATCGCGCATATCACCTGTAGAGAAAGACTTTTTTTGAGCCGCCGTTGAAAATGCTTCCTAAATATTGACTAAATTAATCTACACTGTCATGTTCTTTTGTACATAATTTAGCTGGTAGGAACCATGTTTTTGTTAATGGACTCAGCCGTGCGGTTAAGAGTGATACACGGGAAGTGAACCCTCTTCTCCTTTGAAGATGCACGTGTGTTGTGCCGATCTGTTTGCTGCGAATGAATAAAAATAAATTCTTGTGAGGTCCACCAGCGTGGTGAAGAGGTCCAAGATGTAGCGGCTGGTCTCTCTGCCCAAGTTGCCATGCTGCATGATGCAGCGACCGTTCTTCTCCACGAAGCGCTGCCGCTTTCACTTGGCCATCGACGGGCACATGCCACTGTTTACTGCCCAAAGCTGGCATCATCCGAGGCGCGGAACTGCAAATTCTTATGTGGACTAAGACACCCCTCCGACTCCAAGGAATAAAAAAAATGAACAAGCATTATAAGGGAATTGCGCCATAAATACGGTCGTGAAACTGGCGTGAAAAAAGGACGTCAACACACTTTATGGGGCCACTCAGAAGGAGACTGATGACAACATTGATGGATGATGGAGGCATTGAATTTTGCAATCACCTTGACAGTGTCTTGAAAACAACAACAGCAATATTTGCACAAGAAAACTGCCACTCGAATCTGTCGAAGAGGACTTGGACTAAAGCTTTTAAGTTCTAAAGTTTTTTTATTATTTAAATCAAGCGTAGAGGAACTATTTTCACTGTAAGTACAGTACTTAAAGTATTTACTTTTTTTTAATTCATAGATTATATTTAGATGTTAATATTTTACAGTGGCCTGGCGGCTTGAGTGGTTAGCGCGTCGGCCTCACAGCAATGGGTTCCTGGGTTCAAATCCGGTCGGTCCACCGGGGTGGAGTTTGCATGGTCTCCCTGGGCCTATGTGGGCTTTCTCCGGTTTTCTCTCACATTCCAAAAACATGCATGGCAGGCTGATTGAACAATCGAAATTGCCTGTAGGTATGAGTGTGAGTGTGCATGGTTGTCTGTCTCCTTGTGCCCTGCAATCGGCTGGCCATAGATTCAAGGTGTCCCCCGCCTCTGGCCCGGAGTCAGCTGGGATAGGCTCCAGCACCCCGGCGACCCTAATGAGGATAAAGCGGTTCAGAAAATGAATGAATGAATACTTTACAGTCTTCTCATATGCCGGTAACTGTGATATTTAATAAATACACTCCTTGATAATTGTACTTGTGTACTATTGTGTATTTTTGTATAGGCCCAAAAACATGTAGTATGGTACTGTCAAGTTATCTCTACTTTCTTCAAATTTTGCCCCAAACTTGAAAAGGGGCCCCGATCTTTTCACAGCAGGAACAACTCAAATCCTTCCAGTTTACAATTTTATTGAAGTTTTCCAGTGAGAGGAAAGAAGTTGTTGAAAGGGTTAGCATTTGCTGCAAGGATTAGCTGTTGCTGAAATGATTAGCTGTTGCTGAAATGATTAGCTGTTGCTGAAAGGATTAGCTGTTGCTGAAAGGATTAGCTGTTGCTGAAAGGATTAGCTGTTGCTGAAAGGATTAGCTGTTGCTGAAAGGATTAGCTGTTGCTGAAAGGATTAGCTGTTGCTGAAAGGATTAGCTGTTGCTGAAAGGATTAGCTGTTGGGCAGAGAGAAGGGGTCTTCGATCCATGGGTATTTCGTATCCCAGTGAGGTTGGTTGACGTGATCATCGGTGGTGACATAGGTGAGGCTTTTTCTGATGATTTCCAGCTCTCTTTCCTCGCTAAGCGTCATCTCCTTGCCTCCTGGCTGGCAGTTGCCACATCTGCATCCTCTGCACTTTGGTTCGCAGGCTGCCCCAATACTGTCCCATTTCCACCAGTTGAGGAATTATTTGTCTGTGACAGTGCTTCTGGTTTCAGCTTTGAATTCCTCTGATGCTCTGAGTTCCTGGTATTTCACAGCTGTGGCCCCCATGGAGCGTGCAAAGTGCGTTTTGGATGTGCGAGCTGCCACACTCTTCCTCAAAGAGGTCTGGGTGTGTTCCACCAACGGTCTTTCCCAATGGTCCGTCCCATAAGACGAGGTCGCCGATCACTTTCACCCTCTGTGGTGCGAGGCGTCCTTCCCAGTGACTGATGAGCAGCTCGACTTGCTCTGGTCTGTGCAGGTCCTGTAGGCTGACATCTGGGAAGAACCCTTTCAGTTCTTTGGGTTTGATAGTCCTACCTATCTTTGCTATTTCTTTCAAACCATAAAAGGTGAGTTTATGGTCTCTTTGCGTCCCCGTGGGTGTCTTGATTCTCACTCGGAGCTGATATTTTTTTGTTCTTTCTTTCTTTCAGAACCATCCCCCCCAACACCGTGGACCACTAGAGTGACCTTCTCACTTCTGAGGTTGAGTCTCTTGGCTGCGCTGTGGGTAATGTAGTTAGTGTCAGACGCCAAGTCAATCAGTGTGACCTGCATTGGCTGTTACTTCGAGGAGCATAAGCATCACTGGGAGTTCCTCCCCTGCACTGTGCCCCATTGCTGCAGACTTGTCGGTGCAGAGCGACCTTGCCGAAACATTCGTGAAGGCTCTCTTCCATTCTTCTGCCGCTTCAGGGGACAGTCCAGACACGAATCGCTGTTGTCGTTCTGTCAGTTTGTGCCTCCCCGCGTTTGGTCTTGGTGTCGCGTCTCCTTTTTGACACAGGAAAAAGTGATGGTCTTTCTTGCAGCTCTGTTTCCTGCACAAGTGTCCTTGCATTCGCTTTCCTCCTTGTGACACCCTAGGCACTTTTTGCAGGCTCCCAACCTTTCAACAGCACTCAACTTGTCTTTTGGTCTCAGGTTTTTGAACGTCCTGCAGAAGAAAAGCTTCTCTATGTGCCCCTCATCCCCACAGACAACACATCCCCCTTTACTAGTGGACTTTGTTGAGGCGTACCTCCTGGATTCATTTGGCCTGGGTTCGACTCATCTTTTCTCAGGCTTCCGACATGTAAGATGCTCGATCCTCTCCAAGACCCTCTCTTGGTCCTTCAGGTACTTTAGGAGGTTGTCGAAGTGGTTGCCTGGGGTGACTCCATTAGCTGGGTTGGTCATGAAGACTAACCAGTCTCTCATTATTTCTCTTGGTAATTTGCTCTCTATTGATCTGATTACAAGCAGATTTTTGATGGCTTCAGTGTAGTCGAGTTCTATGAGATCGTTGAGGGCTTTTTCGATTGCTTGGATCATGTCAATCACTTTCCGGGGTTGGTCTGATGTCAGGATGGGGATTTTATCCAGGTCTTCAACGATCTCCAAGGCTATTGTTGTTTTGTTTCCAAATCGGTTTTCCAGCATCCTGAATATGTCTTCGGCGGTCTGACAGGTGGACAGGCTTAGGTCTCTGCAGATCCTCCTGTCCACACATTCAAGGAGCTGGAGTCTTCTGGCATCCGTCGAGCCAGTTGGCTCGCCTTGTTTTCTTTCCCAGGTCTTCTTCCACGTTTGGAAATCTGGAGCCATAGAATTTGGGTAGGCTTGTGGCCTTAATTTTGAGAACGGGTGCCTGTACTGCAGGCTTTGTTTGGAGGGTTCCTTCTTTTGTTCCCTCCCCCTTGGACCTTCGTAGGTGTTCTGCCTTCCTTATATTGAAGGTGACCTGTTGTTTTCTTAAGTTTTCTAGTTTCCTCTCCCAGGTGGCTTTTGCTTCATCTGGGATCCATTCTTCCCATTCCCTGAGTGCTGTCGTGAACTCAAGTATGCTTTTTCTAGCATAGCTTACTTGCTGTTCATAGGCATCTTTCCATGCCGCAGTCACTGGGGTCTCAAAGGCCTGTTCGCTGTATACTTCTGCTTCCGCCATTGCGATCGAGAGCTCGGTTATACCATACCTCTCCCAGAGATTTGATTTTACTGTTCCCTTTACCTCCTTCAGCTTGGTTTCACAGTCTTCTCTATTTTCACCAGTTGCTGCTTCTCCAATATTACTTCTCTATCTTCCTCATCACCTCCCAGTTCAGCTAGGAGGCCGAGTTCGTAGTTGCTATTGGTGCAATTTACCTCTCGTGCATGTGCATAGAGCAGATCATATTCCTCCAGCAACTTTGATCTTCCCAGTATTCCTGCCTCTTTGCCTAGGTAAGTGGCTTGACTGATGAAGGCTTTTTGCTTTGGCCCTTTCGAGCCTTAGCAGCTCAATTGTTTACCCAGTGGCTTCTTCCGCCATGGCTTGAGCTTTTAGCTTGCTCTTCTTGAGGCTTTAGCTTGCTCTTCTTGAGGCTTGACTCTGCTTGAGGCTTTAGCTTGCTCTTGAGCCTTTAGCTTGCTCTTGAGCCTTTACCGATGACTGCGTTGGCTTTGACTCTAGGCCTTTAATCCTTTGTCTTTGATGCCACGCTGGTTTTCAACTGTCAAGTTATCTCTACTTTCTTCAAATTTTGCCCCAAACTTGAAAAGGGGCCCCGATCTTTTCACAGCAGGAACAACTCAAATCCTTCCAGTTTACAATTTTATTGACGTTTTCCAGTGAGAGGAAAGAAGTTGTTGAAAGGGTTAGCATTTGCTGCAAGGATTAGCTGTTGCTGAAAGGATTAGCTGTTGCTGAAAGGATTAGCTGTTGCTGAAAGGATTAGCTGTCGCTGAAAGGATTAGCTGTCGCTGAAAGGATTAGCTGTCGCTAAAAGCATTAGCTGTCGCTGAAAGGATTAGCTGTCGCTGAAAGGATTAGCTGTTGCTGAAAGGATTAGCTGTTGCTGAAAGGATTAGCTGTTGCTGAAAGGATTAGCTGTTGCTGAAAGGATTAGCTGTTGCTGAAAGGATTAGGTTGAAAACCTTAAAAAGGGAAAGAAGGAAGCAAGCATGTGACATTTTTCAAACGAAAGGAAGGTACGAAGAATGCAACTTATGGTTGTGAGAAAGCAAACTAAGCATTAATCAGATGGCATCTAAGTGGTACTTATATTTGATCCTACCAGTTGCGTGTGATCGGGTCTGAAGGGTTATTTCTTGTTCCTTTTTTGCCTGTCTTCTTTCAAGGCTGGACTACTGACCTTTTTTTGCCTGTTTTCTTCCAAGGCTGGACTACTGACCTTTTTTGCCTGTCTTCTTTCAAGGCTGGCCTACTGAATTTATATCCTGGTTCATGACCTATGACCTCAGGCAGGAAATGAGGTGAGGAGAGTTTGATTGAGTTTTATTTTCTGCCCCCTTTTGGTCTGGAGGAGGGGCAGACATATCTTCTCCATAGTTGACTTGGCAGGTATGTATCGTCTTTTCACACCTATAGGGCACACTTTAAATTCTTAACCCAAAGTGGACGTGGCACCTAATCAGTCGGTGAGCCTTTTGTCTATAATCCCTATAAAGCGTGGTTTATGGATGTGTGTGTGTGTGTGTGTATGATAAGATTCTCTCGCTACGTTTGTCCAAACCGTGCAACATAGAGAGTTGAATTTTTTTTATGGTGGCCAGAAACGGCTGTCGGATCCTAATAGACAAGATTGATTGAATTTCTTCACCTTCTCTATAGGGGTGTAAACTCAATCTTTTATTTGTTAAAGCTGAAAGCAGAGTTGATGTATGAATCGTTGTTTTTACATGATGTGACCTAAATGCACCGCATGGCTGATTGGTCCTAAGATAGGACGCTACGTCATTTTCAAGCGTAATTTTCGGAAGAATTTCACCCAGTGAGTTTCCAGGTGCTCCCGGGAACACTTTTTTTTTCTGTCGTGCGGGAGTTATAAAACATCCACCCATCCAAAATTCACGCTTGATCTATTCTATAATCCTTATAAAGCGTGATTTATGGATGGATGTGTGTGTGCATCGGGAAACTCGCTGGTGGAAATTCGTCCAAAAATGACGTGGAAAGGCATCCTACCTTACAACTCCATTGTGTTTGTTACTCTTTGTTGATTGTCTGCTTTGTTTACCATGCCACATTTCCATGGCAAGTTCCTTTTACCCCATGTCTTTCACATCAGGTTTGATTTTGATATTTGATTTCTAATTCTTTGTTGTTTTCTGAAGAACCCTGCCTCAGTTATTACAGTTTTGGGAGAGCACTCCATTACACTCGTCCATT
This sequence comes from Stigmatopora argus, assembly GCF_051989625.1. NCBI lineage: Eukaryota > Metazoa > Chordata > Actinopteri > Syngnathiformes > Syngnathidae > Stigmatopora > Stigmatopora argus. The sequence goes on from NC_135408.1 coordinate 1,032,044, forward strand.
GCCTGCTTCCCTGTGTTTGGGTACAAACACCGAGCAAAGCTTAACAATACAATCTGACCAGTCATGGACCCAGCGGGAATCCATCGACGTTCACGCCGACAATAGCCTGCCAGTTTCCCATCCACCGACTATTATCCCCTACTCCCACTCCCACTTTCCTACCTGTGCTCACGACCAAGAGATACAGCCCAACCTCAATCGCCCTCCGTTTATCGCCCCAGCATTCTGGATTTGGACTCCGACTATTCGGATTATGAGGACGGTCCAGAGCTGATAGATCTATTAGCCTCAGACTCAGAATCGAACAGTGAGGTCTGGAGCTGATAGATCTATTAGCCTCGGACTCAGAATCGATCAGTGAGGTCTGGAGCTGATAGATCTATTAGCATTGGACTCAGAATCGAACAGTGAGGTCTGGAGCTAATAGATCTATTAGCCTCGGACTCAGAATCGAACAGTGAGATCTGGAGCTGATAGATCTATTAGTGTTGAAATTATTGTAAATAAGTTATCCTGATTCTGGTATGACTGTCGAAATGTTAGTTAATAGAATTAGGGATGTCTCGAGCTCTGGGAAGTTCACCTTATTCAACAAAGAGGAACTACCCAGGGGGGCCGACGTCTGTTTGAACTATTGTGTGAGGGTTGCAGGATATCGGGAAAGAGACTATAAAGATGTTATCTTAAAAGAGCATATGGTCATGATCAAAGAACCTTTTGTAACTGGGAGAGAACTCTCTTTTCCTTTTATCAGCTTGAAACTTCCTGTAACTTGGACACTCCCAAAACACAATAAGAGACTTGGCAGGAGGAGATTTCTTCAGAGTGTGTCATAGGATTGTGACGAGAGCAGTCCCGTGAACCTCTCATTTTTAAATAAAGTTAACTAAAATTCTCTGTGATTTCCTTCTTTCAGATTGGTGATACAAATGTCTGGTGTTTAAACCTAACAATTAGCCTCGGACTCATAATCGAACAGTGACGTCCTGGACTTGGATTTCGGTGATCCCCGAAGAGTCTTCCTCCAGACACTTTTCCCACAGACCCCTACCTGGGTTCCCATCTGGGGATCTACAATGGACCGCCGCATGGTGGGCGGTGGGGGAGCTCAGGTAGGATTTTTGAACACCGCCCGCTAACAACCGGGAAATCGCTTTGTTTTTTGGGAGAGGCACAGCACTACTCCCGTGTCGTGGAGGATGACGACGACCGGGCTACGCTGCGCTGTTTTTATGCCCCTCGACCAAGTTGTCATTGACCTCCACGCTGACCACTTCTTTCATTCGCACTGGAATTTTCTTGGGAGGCATGATGTTTAAAACAGAAGCAGCTGCTTTATCCACCCTTGGAAAAACTCAACAAAAACACCGTCAGAACTCTGTGGCGACCAATGGCGGTCAAAAGTACATGAGAGAGAATCTTGAAACATGGATAGTGGTTGTTGTGAGAGAGCCAATGAGAGCCAAGCAGTGTAGCGAGTGTCTAAAGTGAGAATCAAAGCATCCGCAACAATATTTTCAAAATGAAATAACGGATAAGGACATTGAATTTACTTTTTGGGGGATTTCGTAATTTGGATCTTTTTCGTATCTCGAGCAACTAATTTGCATATAAAAAGCTATTGTAACCTGAAAATTTCGTACCTAGAGGCATTCGTAAGTAGAGGTATGACTGAATTTGTTTTTTTTTCTTTTTCCGGTTGGGCCCCTAATCCAAAAGGATCTAAATCGAAAGGTAATTAACCTTTGATTCAAATTGTAAATAGGAAGGCCTTAAAATATAATGAAAGCTTATTGATTGCTGAGGCGAAATGAGATTGGGACACTGACAAAATATAGGTAACATTACTGACCCCATTACTCACAAAAATATACGTAGCTACATAATAAATATAATACTACAAATAACATTAACTTGACCTCTAATCTTTTGAATGATGATTAAAGCTTCAGTACATTTTGTACAAACAAGAAGACTGAACAGCAAGGTTCACATGAGGAATTGATTCGTGAACTGAGCATTTTTTTTCCCACGGACATTCATTTTAGGATCCACAGCAGCACTTATGTACAAGGGATTAATCTTCTTTGTTGTTTTGCAAAGTATGAGATTAAAGTGTCCTGCGAGTGTGTAACATTTGTGAACTCTGCTAATTGTTTTCTGTTTACATTTCTTCACTGTGGGCTATTGTGAATGCTAATTGAGGATGTTGAAGCGAGTGCATAGGTGACGGAATGAACATGGTGTCATCACACAGTGAAAGATAGATTATAGGAAAAAATAATTTAACATCTAGATCTGTGCTTGCATATAGGTATATATTTCTTTAAGTGACTATTATAATTAGTGTGAACTCAACAAAAGCAAATGCAATGGGATTTAGATTTGGAAAACAGTAGGTTTTATTAAAATCTACAAACAAAATATCTATTTTGTAGAGGCCTTTATTAAATTCAACAATGTTAACTGTATCTTATTCTTGTTCAATTTCTACCTGTTCCGTCTGAAGTCCAGGATAAGTTCCACAGTTTTGGAGACTAGGTGCTGAGCATCTGCAAAACCATGGAACTCATCCTGGACTTCAGACGGAACAGGCCCGCACTGCTCTGCTGACGTCACTTAGACTAATTATTTATTTCTTATTTATTGATTATTTAGTGATTATTTGTCTTTACTATACAGTCATACCTCTACTTACGAATGTCTCCAGGTACGAAAGTTTCAGGTTACGATTTTTTTTATATGCAAATGAGTGACTTGAGATACAAAAAAGATCCAAGTTATGAAATATCCCAAAAACTAAATGCATTTCTTTATCCATTATTTTATTTTGAATTCCCCTTATTAAGCGATTAAAAACTACAAAGGCAACGCAGCACATTTTCGCACACACATTGGGCACACGTAAAAGTCCAAAATGCACTACAAAGTGCACGACTTTCGGACCTGGTAGAAAG
>NC_135408.1:1040000-1105000 GCF_051989625.1 Stigmatopora argus
CAGGAACTTGGCGGGCAGGAGCTTGGCGGGCAGGAACTTGGCGGGCAGGAACACCGCGGGCAGGAACTCGGCAGGCAGGAACTCGGCAGGCAGGAACTTGGCGGCCACCACGTGGTGGTCCATTGTAGATTCCAGCCAACATGGCAAATCCTGGTTGGGGTAATCCAGGTCGGAGTAATCGGAGAAGAAGTCGGGGTCAACGGCCTCCGGGGGGTGCATCGAAGTCCGAATCGGCTGAGGGAATCACAGCCTGAGTCCGAATCTCCAGCCCACAAATCGATTAGCTCCCGGCCATCCTCACAATCAGACAATTCAGAGTCCAAACTGAGATAGGTGAGGCATTTAACCGGGGCTGATGGAGGCTGGGGATTCTCCCTCCATTGAGGAAAAAAATAGCTGGAGTTCGAATTCAGATAACTCGGGCGATGAACAGGGGGTGTCGGAATCTGGGTATTCTCACTTAGCTGTGCTAGCAGCCCAGCACGACGGAGTGAGCGATGGGGCGGGTTATCGGTGGAACTTGAGCTGGGGCGTTCGACCGGGGCCGATGGAGGCTCAGAATTACCTCCTAGTTGGGATAGTAGCCAGGAGATAGGGAGGGGGAGGGGCCAATCATCGGGGGAGTGAGAACTGGATGGCTGGTGTCGGCGAGAGCGTCGGCGCGAGCGTTGATGGCTTCCGGCTGGGTCCATGTGGTCAGATCGTTCTGTTACGACCTCCGGGACGTCTTCGGCAAGGTAGGATGGATTAGGACCCAGTCATGGGGAAGCAGTTGGGGACGAGGCAATTTGTGCTCAAAACAGCAACTTTAATAACTTAGAAGGGACCTTACAAAGCAACAAGGACTTGTGAACGAAAACGAAACCAAACCGGAACATGGAGAACAAGTGACAGGAGAAAGGGTAGCGTGAGTACATGGCAATAGAATCTACGCAGGGAGTTTCGCAGACGATCCGACAATGAATACAAACTCAGTGGTGTTTAAATACACACATCAGGAAGTAATCATGAATCACATAACGGCAAAGCAGGAGGGACAAACGAGCGTGGGAATAGCAGCCGGGCTGCTCCTGACAGTATTGGTATATGTAGAGGGGGTAATGCACTCTAATATATCATAAAATTATACAAAACAAGGAAATAGAACTTTCATATATTATAAATAAGTTTTTCAGAGGCATAAATCCTCCCACCATCAGGCAGACAAAGGGTTAAAGTAATGTACGATAGCCACTCACCGCAGTTCCTTGAAGGGTTCCGCCCGGACGTGTGGAGTCTCTAAAGACTTAGTGAACACGGCTCCCTGGGCGCCTGCGACAAAAAATAAAACGTTCATTCAATACAAGAAATGACTAAAATGTCGTCTATTTATCAACCAAAATACAAAGATTTTTTTTTAAATTACAAACAACGGAATTGGTAGTATCAACAGGAATGCAGCTTTATGAAAAAGCCCATTAAAAACTTTGAGGTTGCTTGAAAAAAAAAAATCAAACATTCGCAAAACAACTTTTACTCTACCTTATGCGACTTGACATCCAGGTATTCAAATTGGCACTTTTCAAAGTAACGATAAAAGCCCGCCTATGCGTTTTATATGAACAGATGGTTGTGGAGCTAATGAAGAACTATTAGAACAAACTCACACACCCACATTAACAATCATTTCTGTAACTTGCAAAGGAGTTTCATCAGCACCACAATACATGTGAAAATGCAACAAGTGTACTTTCGTAATGTGGACAATAAGAGCGCAAGCGAGCGTGAAGGAACAGACGGTAGCAGATGGCGAAAAAGAGAGCCATGTAAAAGATGCACTCAGATTTGGAGTGTTTCTGTTTAGTTTTCAAAGCAAATAAGAGGGACAAAAAGCACTCTTCTGCGGAGATGTATCAGGACATGATAATTCCCAGGTACATTGCTTCATTCAAAAAATAAATAAATTCATTTTCGGCCAAAAGACACTGCACTTCGTAGGAACTGGGTGATTTAATTATTATTGCTCATTAATTTTATTCACCCATTTCCTGGTCCTCGATACTCATTACTTTTATAAATCTATTTAATATGATTATATTAACTAGGAGGGCGGCCCGGCCCGGTGGAGCGAGTGGTTAGCGCGTTGGCCTCACAGCTCTGGGGTCCTGTGTTCAAATCCAGGTCACGTCCATCTGTGTGGAGTTTGCATGTTCTCCCGGGCCTGCGTGGGTTTCCTCCGGGTACTCTGCTTTCCTCCCACATTCCAAAAACATGCATGATAGGCTGATAGGACACTGTAAATTGCCCCTATAGATGGGTGTGAGCGATCGGCTGGGCACTGATTCAGGGTGTCCCCCGCCTATGGCCCGAGGTCAGCTGGGATAGACTCCAGCACCCCCTGTAACCTTAATGAGGATGAAGCAGTTCGAAAATTAAATTAGATGAGATATTAACTAATTGAATAATTTTATTTAATATTCTAATGTCTCTGTGTGTCTGTAATGCCCTTTGTTATTTTTTATGATTTAATGGTGTCATCTCATCTCATTTTGAAATAAATGACTCTATTGGCCGCATTTTCTAGCGTTATGGCATTTCGTCTTTGTCACCTTGCAGTTTCGTGCATGTCAAGTCGAATTTGTGCATATAAAAGCCGTACCCTTGAATCAGTCATCATTTTTTGTCACAAATACGGCTCATATGCAAGAAAACATTTTATATATATATATATATATATATCAGTGGCGGGCCGTCAGGGCCTTCAAGGCCTTCTCTGCTGGCCTAAGAAATATCTGAATCATATTATATTTTGTCCATCAATACTTATTATTCCAAATGGTCTGTTAGCTTCCTTTCATTGCTTTTCCCCCTGGTTGCACTGCTTCCAGATGTGTGTTTTCATATTGAAGCATTTAACCAATCACATTTCAGCCATTATTTGTTGCCAGATCAGATCTGCCTCAAAGCCTTCACAATCAGTTCTGCGGGCTCTGTTTCATTAAACTAGACTGTTGCTTTTAACCAATCAGATTTCGAGTTGGCAACCCCACAATGCTTTTTCATACGCTTTCGCATTTTGCTGGTTGGGATACGTCATTGCTTTCACCAACTATGATTGGCTAGTAGGCGGGCCAAAGCCATAGTGAGGCAGCCAGAGATCGCAAACTCCACCCACAATGGCCGACTCACAGCAAAAACAAATGGATTCTGTTGCAGATTTGCTCACAAAGCTATTTTCCAGACGGACTTTTCCGGAAAAAAATGGACATCATTAAGAAAGGGCGGTCAACTCCGAAGCGAGCAAGCCTGTTACAGCCGGGAAAATTATGTGTGCGCCACTTTCAGTGTGCTAACTTAGCTCCACAAGCAAATAGTATATTGTTGTTTTGATTTAAAGCCATTTTCAAAATGGACTATGCCGGAAATATGACAAGACAGGCTCGACTTTCATCATTAGCTTCGATGGCGATAGAGAAGAAGGAAGAAAGAAAGGAGGATGGATATTGTGTACAGTTAAAAAGAATTTTTGGTGAGTATAATATGGCTATATCCCTAAATAATATTTCAATTGTGGGCCCGGTTCTGATATCTGAAAAGCTCCAGTGTTTGTATTTAAGCTCCAGTGTTTGTATTTAATCACTAAATGCTGCTAGGATGTGGATTTTACCCCAGTTTAATTTTTGCCGTTTCGCCATTGGCGTCCACCGCTGTCTTTTCCCGAGGAAATAACCCTTTGGCCTGGTTGTAATGTCTCAAAAGCTCCAGTATTTGTATTCAATCAATAAATGCTGCTAGGAAGTGGATTTTACCTAATTTTAGTGCATTTTTTGTCATTTCACGTATGGACGTATCGACGTTCATCACTGTCTTTTTACCAGGGAAATGATACTCCATTTTCGGGCAATGTTTGCCCGTACGCCATTGACGTTCATCGCTGTCTTTTCCTGGGAAAATCGCCCCCTGGCCTGGTTTTAATGTGTGAAAAGCTCCAGTATTTGTATTTAATCATGAAATGCTGCCAAGAAGTGGATTTTACCCCATTTTTATGCATTGATTTATAGATTTTTTTGTGTATATATATATATATATATATAATCAATAAATCAATGCACAAAACTGGGTGCCAGGGGGGGATTTACCCAGGAAAAGACAGCGATGAACGTCAATGGCGTACGGGCAAACATTGCCCGAAAATGGGGTAAAATCCACTATATATATATATATATATATATATATATATATATATATATATGTATATATATATATATATATATATATATATATATATATATATATATATATATATATATATATATATACACACAGTGGTAACTCGTCATACGACCGCTCATCATACAAAATGCTCGTCTTACGGGTGAAATTTCGATCGAATAATTCGCCCGTGATGCGGTCAAAATTTCGTGATGCGACCAAGCCAGGGGACCATGGCATTTTTTTTGCATATCTTTCGGGTATAACAATATTTACGAGCACCGGATGAGCTATTCAGACCAGGAAACGCACAACGCGCATGCGCGGGAAAAGAGGGCTTTCTGGGTAATAAAGTATACTCGTGCTCGCAACAGCATCACCGGTAGCAACTCTATCATAGGCGCCGTTCGAGGGGATGCGAACACAGATGCTACAAGCTAAAAGGAGCCGCTAGCCAGCGCCCCCGAAGCTCCCATGAGCAGCGGGGCGATCGCTGATAAAAGACTCTGCTCGTTGGCTGCTCATAAGAACATCGGGGGCACTGGCTCGCAACAGCATCCCCGGTAGCAACTCTATCATGGGCGCCGTTCGAGGGGATGCGAACACAGATGCTACAAGCTAAAAGGAGCCGCTAGCCAGCGCCCCCGAAGCTCCCATGAGCAGCGGTGCGATCGCTGATAAAAGACTGCTGCTCGTTGGCAAGTGGTCGTGCATTCTCCGATTGTGAGGACATTTGTGTGCATCATTTTCGGAATATTTTGAAGGGAATAGTACGACAGCAAACAGCCCATCGATAGCGAACGTGAGGGTGGAGTGTTTGTTCTGTTTACGAGTGCGTTGTGTGGAAAAAAAACGAAGCCCCCCGCCCCTTTTGTGCCCCTCTCCCCTCGGCGAAATCCGCCCAATTTTAGTTAGATTAAACACTTTATTTCTATTAAACCACTAGTTATGTGTTACTTTGTTAATAGATGGGGAATTAGAAGAAATAAAACATTTTTCCAATCCAATATCCTGTTTTTGGTGTTTTTTCAGAGGGCTGGATGGAATTTAATTTTTTTCCATTCATTTCAATGGGAAACGTCCGCTCGAGTTACGAGAACCTCGTCATACGATCTCAGTCTCGGAACGGATTACGCTCGTATGTCGATGTACCACTATATATATATATATATATATATATATATATATATATATATATATATATATATATATATATATATATATATATATATATATATATATATATATATGTATATATATGTATATATATGTATATATATATATATGTATAAATATATATGTATAAATATATATGTATATATGTATGTGTGTACGTGTGTACGTGTGTACGTGTGTACGTGTGTACGTGTGTACGTGTGTACGTGTGTACGTGTGTACGTGTGTACGTGTGTACGTGTGTACGTGTGTACGTGTGTACGTGTGTACGTGTGTACGTGTGTACGTGTGTACGTGTGTACGTGTGTACGTGTGTACGTGTGTACGTGTGTACGTGTGTACGTGTGTACGTGTGTACGTGTGTACGTGTGTACGTGTGTACGTGTGTACGTGTATGTGTATGTGTATATATATATATACATATATATATATATATATATATATATATATATATATATATATATATATATATATATATATATATAGATATATAGAGATATAGATATATGTAGTGTCCGCCAGGGACTCAAATCCTGCACTGCCATACGTGTCCCCCTGCTGAAGCCAGTACACATCAGTCCCGCCGGTTCGCTATAGAGCATTTGGATGATCCAGAAGAGGACAAGGGAGAATATGTTATCGTCAAATGAAAGCAAAATATAACTTTTTGGTAGAAACACAGGTTCACGTGTTTGGAGGAGAAAGAATACTGAATTGCATCCGAAGAACACCATACCCACTGTGAAGCAAGGGGGTGGAAACATCGTGCTTTGTTCTGTTTTTCTGCAAAGGGACCAGGACGACTGATCTGTGTAAAGGAAAGAATGAATGGGGCCATGTATCGAGAGATTTTGAGTGAAAATCTCCTTCCATCAGCCAGGACATTGAAGATGAGACGTGGCTGGGCCTTTCAGCATGACAATGATCCCAAACACACAGCCAGGGCAACAAATGAGTGGCTTCGTAAGAAGCATTGCAAGGTCCTGGAGTGACCTAGCCAGTCTGCGGATGTCAACCCATAGAAAATCTGTGGAGGGAGTTGAAAGTCCGTGTTGCGCAACGACAGCCCCAAAACATCACTGCTCTAGAGAAGATCTGCATGGAGGAATGGGCCAAAATACCAGCAAGTGTGTGAAAAGCTTGTGAAGAGTTACAGGAAACGTTTGGCCTCCGTTATTGCCAACAAAAGGTACGTAACAAAGTATTGTATTGGATTGGATAACTTTATTCATCCCGTATTCGGGAAATTCCGTTGTCACAGTAGCAAGAGGGTGAGGATGCAGAAATAGGAAAGGCATTTTAGACATAAATAGATAGGTAATAAGTAAGTTAATAAATACATGAATAAATATATAAATAAATAAGCGTGTTTGTCAGGAGCGGCCTGTTTGTCCCTCGTGACGTGCCGTCAGAGAGCAGCTGCAGTCAATCTGCCGATTGCTTCCTGTTTTGTTATTTAAAGAGCAATGAGTCATAGGACCATTGCCGGATCGTTTCTTCTGTTCATGCATGCGCGCAGCATGCTGCCGTTTGTTTCCATGCCATTATTTATTTAGGGATCCCTGTTGATTTATTAAAGGATGACGTTTGAAGTCCGTAACTTACACTTATTAGGTCTTTTGCCGATTAAACGTAGCTTATGGAGAAGCACCATCAATTTCGTCACACGCAGTTTCTGCGTGTGATGACAAGTAGGCTTTTGTGTTGTGATAATGACGACAGGGCCTATGTCCGATTATTATTATTATTATTATTAACTGCGTCGATTCAACTCCCGTTTCCCGCGGATGGGTCCTAATATATTCCCGATCGTGCCGCGATGACGCGGCAAGATTGTAACAGAACGATCCGGCCATAATGGACCCAGCGGGAGGCCACCCGCGCTTGCGCCGACGCTCTCGTCGACGCTAGCCACCCTTTTCAAAGCCCTGCGACCACATGGATTCACTGAGATGCCCCACAAAGTCTTTTAGGGAGTTTATAATGGACACGCCTTGGTTTGGGCACCTCAGAGACGTTCTGGCAGCGGAGCAGTCTCGTCTAGGAGGTCGTTCTGAGCCTCCATCCACCTTTAAACCCAACCTCCGCTCAACGCGTCGCACGGGGCTGCCAGCACGGCTAAGTCATGATACCAAGGTTCCGACACTCCCAGTTCATTGCCCCAGTCATTTGAATTGTGTGCTGTGCCGCCCTCCTGGAGGAGGCGGCGAGCGCCGCGCCGCAGGGAGAAGCGGAAGGAGGGCCTGGACGCTCGAGCCCCTGACCAAGCTTCTCGCCTAACCACGACGCTCCAAGCTTCTCGCCCGACAACGCCGCTCCAAGCTTCTGGCCCGGCCACGCCGCTCCAAGCGTCTCGCCCGGCCACGCCGCTCCAAGCTTCTCGCCCGACCACGCCGCTCCAAGCTTCTCGCCCGACCACGCCGCTCCAAGCTTCTCGCCCGACCACGCCGCTCCAAGCTTCCCGCCTGACCACGCCGCTCCAAGCTTCTCAAATACCCGTGCCCAAGCCACGCAAGTTACTCCCTTTGCCACCTGGGCCGCCAGTCGCACCTGTGCCGAAGCCACGCAAGTTACTCCCTTTGCCACCTGGGCCGTCCAGTTCCTGTTTGCCCAGTTCCTGTTCGCCCAGTTCCTGTTCGCCCAGTTCCTGTTCGCCCAGTTCCTGTTCGCCCAGTTCCTGATCGCCCAGTTCCTGTTCGCCCAGTTCCTGATCGCCCAGTTCCTGTTCGCCCAGTTCCTGTTCGCCCAGTTCCTGTTCGCCCAGTTCCTGTTCGCCCAGTTCCTGTTCGCCCAGTTCCTGTTCGCCCAGTTCCTGTTCGCCCAGTTCCTGTTCGCCCAGTTCCTATTCGCCCAGTTCCTGTTCGCCCAGTTCCGGTCTGCCCAGTTCCGGTCTGCCCAGTTCCGGTCTGCCCAGTTCCTGGGTGTACAGTCCCCGCCTGCCTAATTTCACCCTGTCCGGTTTCTCCCTGGCCGGCTTCGGCCAGCCCGGTTTCAGCCTGTCCAGTTTCTGGGTGCCCGGTTCCCGCCTGCCCAGCTCTGGCCCGCCTAGCTCTGGCCCGCCCAGCTCTTGCCCGCCCAGCTCTTGCCCGCCCAGCTCTTGCCCGCCCGGAAGCAGCGGCGGCGTGCCGGGGCCCCTGGACGAGGGGGCCGGCGACGGCGAGTGACCCTCTGGCGCCCCTGGACGAGGGGGCCGGCGACGGCGGCAGCGACCCTCCGGCCCCCTCGTCCGGGGGCGCCGGCGACAGCAACTCTCCGGCACCCCCGGACGCGGGGGTTGGCGGCGATGGCGAGAGCGACTCTCCGACCCTCCCGGCCGAGGGGGCAGGCAGCCCCCCGAGCAGACAGGGTAAGGTGCCCGACGACCGTTCTAAGATTCTGGTGTCTGTTAAGGGCAGGGGGCTTGGCCAGCACCTTAAGGACCAGCAGGGAGGCCCGCCGGACCGGCTACTCCCACTCCTCTCCAAGGGCCGACGTGGACGCCTGCCGGATAGGCCCCTCCTAAGCCTCGTCTCAGGCCGGCGCGGACGCCCGCCCAACCGCCCACCTCGATACCTCGTCACCGGCCGGCGTGGACGCCCACCGGACCGGCCACACCCACGCCTCGTCATCGGCCGGCGCGGACGCCCGCCGGACCGACCACTTCCTCGCCTCGTCTCTGGCCGGCGCGGACGCCCGCCGGACCGGCCACTCCCACACCTTGTCACTGGCCGGCGCAGATGCCCGCCGGACCGGCCACGCCTCATCACCGGCCGGCGCGGACGCCCGCCGGACCGGCCACTCCTACGCCTCGTCACCGGCCGGCGCGGATGCCCGCCGGACCGGCCCCTCTCTCGTCTCTTCACGGGCTGGCGGGGACGCCCCCCAGACGATGAGAACGGAGCTCACTCGCCCTCCCTCCCTGCCAGATTTTTGTCTTTCACTTTTCATGGGCATTCGGCATTAGGACGTCTAGGATCCGTCCGTTAGAGGGGACGTACTGTCAGGAGCGGCCTGTTTGTCCCTCCTGACATGCCGTCAGAGAGCAGCTGCAGTCAATCTGCCGATTGCTTCCTGTTTTGTTATTTAAAGAGCAATGAGTCATAGGACCATTGCCGGATCGTTTCTTCTGTTCATGCATGTGCGCAGCATGCTGCCGTTTGTTTCCATGCCATTGTTGATTTAGAGATCCCTGTTGATTTATTAAAGGATGACGTTTGAAGCCAACCGCGTCGATTCAACTCCCGTTTCCCGCGGATGGGTCCTAATATATTCCCGATCGCGCCGCGACGACGCGGCGAGATCGTAACAGTGTTGCTGAAATATATATATATATACACATACACATACGTGTTCATACACACACACACACACATATATATATATATATATATATATATATATATAAATATATATATATATATATATAAATATATATATATATATATATATATATATATATATATATATATATATATATATATACATACATACATACACACATATATGCACATTTATACATACATACACAGATGTACATGCATGCATACGGTAGGTCTTAACACTTAACGCCATTTTTTATTGTTAAAGAACCTGACAACTGATGGGAGGAAGGATCTGCGGAAGCGGTCCTTCCTGGAATGAGGGTGCCGCAGTCCATTGCTAAAAGAGCTTCGGAGGGACTCCACAGACTCATGCCCTTTCGATTCATACAGTAGTATTACAGTATTGAAATGAACTTTTGGTATTGACCAAATACTTATTTTCCACCATGATTTGCAAATAAATTATTTAAAAATCAAACAATGTGATTTTCTGTGTTTTTCCCCCCACATTCTGTCTCTCATGGTTGAGGTTTACCCATGTTGACAATTACAGGCCTCCCTAATCTTTTCAAGTAGGAAAACAATTTGTAGTTGACTAAATACTTATTTGCCCCACTGTATGTATAGGATCGAAAACATGTAGTAGTATGGTAGTAATAATCAGAGTGATCCTACTTCACCGTTTTTCGATTATCGCTGCCATGTCTGGTCGACATTATGCGCAAGGGATTACTGTATATATATTAAAAAAAGGGCACAAGTACTAGCTTGATTTTGCTTAACATGTTTTCCATGGCTAGCTGAATAAAATAGTCCCCAGCAATAACATCTTGTCAGCATTACTGCTGTGTTTGTAGAATGATGGAAAGTGTTTACCCACATGGAATGTTAAGCATTATTGACACGTTTATGCCGTCTCAATGTTTGGCCGAGGCTGTTTTTTATTATTATTATGCCATGTTGCCTGCATTTACCACGCTGACAAAATTCTGAAAACCGTGAAGCGATTTCGTGATTACATGTTGCGCTGAAGCATTCGTGGGTCAGGTGAGGAGAATGAATGACGCTATTAAATATGAATGCCTGTGTCTGTGTGCTGTGTGTTTATAGGGCCGCCAAGCCAGTATCATCAGTTCTGGCGGGAAGTAGCTCAGCAATGATGAAATATGACGTAGGGAGAGAGAATAAAAATCCCCTAATGGAATAACTTCAGGAATTGGTGATGCGGTGGGTACACGTCCAACAATAATCACGTTTTTACCCACAGTAAACAATCTGCCTAGACCTGGAGGATGTCTTGAGAAGCAATTGCGACCTAGACAGTGTGAAACTCAAATGTGAATATTAATGCAGCTGAACTTTTTTTTAAAATTGTGTGTTGATGCTACAGGCCTAACAAACTACCTTAGCTGAAGTCTAGGTGATGTGCCCTTGCCTACATAATGGCAAATAAACACTCCTACTTTTAGAAATGATTGACCGAAGGTTTTGTGGTCTTGTGTGACCTCTACAAAAATTGCATCAAAACAAAACGCTGTAGTTCCGCAGATTTTCGTCAAAGTACATCAGTCTTGAGGAAGATGAAAAAAAATAGAAAAAAAATGACTGCAAAATTGTATTCAAACTGTAACTAAGACTGCCAAGATTTAATAAAGCTTTACATTTTCCTATAAATAATTAAGAACCTGTTGTCGGTGGCCAATGAATAAAGATGTTTTGCATTTTTTTCATGGTCAAAGTCTACATAGAAAATCAAAAATCAAACAAGAGAAGAAGACAGCTAAAAATGTTTAAATTATTCCAGATGTGTGTGTTGTTTCAGTTTCTAATTTGTCATAATTGCTTTGATGATAATACTAACTAATAATAACTTGAGATACGAGCTTAATGCGTTCTGGGACCAAGCTTGTATGTCACTTTACTCGTATCTTAAATCAATTTTTCCTATAGAAAATAACTAAATACAAATTAATCTGATCCCACCTTCTGAAAAAAAAAACCTAAAATAGCATATTTAAATGGAAAAACATGTTTTTAATTGTTGTAATTCACCACCTATGCTCACAAAGTAATAAATACCTATCTGGTGATTATGATCTGCAATAAAATGTGACTTTATTGTGTACAGTATTGCATGGAGTTCTTACTTTTGAGACAGGAGGTAACAGCTATCGGCGGAGGAGAGAAACTTGACACGTTCGGTTCGCTACACTTTTTTGACACTACGTAACATAACTTAAACTTTAAATTTAGCTTAAATGAACTTTGCTTACTATACACACACTTAAAAATGGATGTAACCTTGTTGTGTTATGACCGAGGCAAAGGTGTTAATGTATTCTGCCGCGGCTTTCGGGTCGGTACTAGCTGCTTCCCGTGCCTCACAACCAGTTAGTTTTTTTAAGTTATCGAACCAGCCACGACTTGCTTTGAAGGTTTCGGTTGGCGTCGAAGTATCCCCTCTCTCAGCTGCTTGCTTTACTTTCAAGTCCTCACACATTCCACTAACTGTTTCTCCTTTATCCATATTAAAAGAAGCCCCTCCTCTTGTCATGAATACCACTGCGCACCTTGAAAAGGACCACCTAGCAGTATGTCAAATTTGTCTCGTAATTCAGGGCAAAAATTTGCTCTGAATTTTCCTCGTATCTCAAATTTCTCGTGTGTTGGGACACTCGTATTTCAAGGTATATTACTGTAATGTAATTTTGGTTCGGGAACGTCATTTACTTAAAATTGTAATTACTAAAATTCTAATCTTTTCTCTACGTTCATAACATTTTCAATGATTAATTTTCTGAACCGCTGTATCCTCACAGGGGCCGTGGGGGGGTGCTGGAGCCTATCCCATCTGACTTCGGGCATGAGATGGGGGACACCCTGAATTGGTGGCCAGCCAATCGCAGGGCACGAGGAGACAGACATCCATTCAAGTTCACACTCAAACCTAGGGGAAATTTAGAGTGTCCAACCAGCCTACCATGCATGTTTTTGGAATGTGGGAGGAAACCGGAGTATCTGTAGAAAACCCACGCAGGCCCGAGGAGAAATGCAAACTCCACAAAAGTGGACTATGAGGATCAAATGACAATTATGGAAATACTTCTACTCTGATTAATAATAATAATAATAATAATCGGACATAGGCCATGTCGTCATTACCACAACACAAAAAAGCCTACTTGTCATCACACGCAGAAACTGCGTGTGACGAAATTGATGGTGCTTCTCCATAAGCTACGTTTAATCGGCAAAAGACCTAAATAAGTGTAAGTTACGACGAATTTGTCATTCCGCTGTTGTGGATACAGGTCGCTTACCTCTCGATTACATACAGGTCGCTTACCTCTCGATTACCGCACCCTGTCTGCCACTTACCTTCCTTCAAGTCAGCTAGTAGGAGGCAGATCACCAACCAAAACATCTATTCATATGCCGCAGAAGGGAATGTGTGTATGTTAGCGCGAGTTTAGATGTCTGATGGATGTGGGGAAAAAACTGTCCTTAAGCCTATTTGTCCGAGCTTTGTGGGACCTATAGCGTCTGCCAGAGGGCAGCAGCTGGAACAGATTGTGACCAGGGTGGTAAGGGTCCCCTATGATGTGCTTGGCTCTGCTGAGGTAACGCGGGCTGGCAATGTCTTCAAGTGAGGGCAGAGAGCAGCCGACAATCCTCTGGGCAGTGTTAATCACTTTCTGCATGGCCTTTTTGTCTGCCGCCGTGCTTCCAGCGTACCACACTGTGATGCCGTACGCCAGGATGCTCTCTACAGTGGTTCTATAGAAGGTTCTCAGAAGATTGGAGCCCAAGTTGTTCTTCCTAAGTACCCTGAGGAAATGGAGTCGTGTCTGAGCCTTCTTCACCACTGCCGTGGTGTTTGTAGACCATGAGAGCTTGTCCGTGACGTGGACCCCCAGGAATTTAAAGGACTGGACCCTGTCTACACATACTCCATTTATGAGGAGTGGGGCCAGATCTGTGCCGTGTTTGCGAAAGTCCAAGATTATTTCTTTAGTTTTCGTGGTGTTCAGTGTGAGATTGTTCACCGAGCACCACGAAGACAAATTGTTGACCTCATCTCTGTAAGCCGACTCATCCCCTCCTGAGATGAGTCCGACCACAGTGGTGTCGTCAGCGAATTTGATGATGGCGTTAGACTGGTGGGTGGGTGCACAGTCGTAGGTGTACAGGGAGTACAGAAGAGGACTCAGTACACAGCCTTGAGGGGAGCCAGTGCTTAGTGTAATGGAGGAAGAGAGGTGGGGACCAAGTCTAACAGTCTGTGGTCGGTTGGTCAAGAAGTCCTTTATCCAGCAGCAGATTGAAGAGGATAGTCCAAGGTGGGAGAGTTTGTCAGTCAGAATGTCCGGTTTTATGGTATTGAAGGCTGAGCTGTAGTCAATGAAGAGCATCCTCACGTAGTTCCCAGGGTGTTCCAGATGGCTCAGTGCTGTATGAAGAGCAATGGCAATAGCATCATCAGTGGACCTGTTTGCCCTATAAGCAAACTGGTGAGGGTCAATTGAGGGAGAGATTGTATTCCTGATATGGCGGGCTACCAACTTTTCAAAGCACTTCATGATCACAGGCGTGAGGGCAACAGGCCTATAATCATTCATGCTGCCAATGGTTGGCTTTTTGGGGACAGGGATGATGGTGGCAGATTTCAGACAAGATGGAATGATGGATAGTACATGGATTTTATATTTACTATTTGCATCCAAAATGTTCTCATCTCATTCCATACTTCTTTGTCTCGCTCTACTATGTGCCCTACTTTTTAATAGTCTGTCCTTTTTAGTATTGCAGTCAGCCTCTAGGTAAAGAGACCTTTGCTAATAAATACGCAACACATCCTGCTGAGGTGCTTTGTCATTTATCCTTTCAGAGGCTTCAACATGCAGGAAGACATCAATAATTTTTGCAAGTTTGTACCCCAGTGACTTGCTTGTAAATTCACTCAATAGCTGTCTCTGAAAAGTTAAAGGAAGAAAAAAAATCAGCCCCAATAGTGTATTCGCCATTGACATAAAATTGGCTGGGCATATTTATCACAACAGGCCACCTTTAAAGGTGCAAGGACTAATGCCTGAAACTGAAACCGTGAATCAGCCATTTTGGTGCTAAACTTCCATTTCAGGTTATTTCCAAGGGCTAACAAAAATAATACTATGGAATTTGCTTGGTTAAGATCCAATAATAAACAGCTTTTGGTGGGCTCAACATGCCTTGAAACAAATCACTCACTTCTACAAAGTTTAAGTTTCAAAGACTAAAAAAGAAATGAGCCTCAAGGTCCCGAATTTAATCTCGTAATAGTTCGACCTTAATCTCAAAATATTGATTCTTTATTCGGACTATTACAATTTACGACTTTTTGTAACAGTTGGTGGGAAACACTGGTCTAGAGTGGATACGTATTTTGGTTAAAGTCTCATCTCATCTCATTTTCTGAACCGCTTTATCCTCATTAGGATCACGGGGGGTGCTGGAGCCTATCCCAGCTGACTCCGGGCCAGAGGCGGGGGACACCCTGAATCGGTGGCCAGCCGATCGCAGGGCACAAGGAGACGGCCAACCATGCACTCTCACACCCATACTTAGGGGCAATTTAGAGTGTCCAATTAGCCTACCATGCATGTTTTTGGAATGTGGGAGGAAACCGGACTACCCGGAGGAAACCCACGCAGGCCCGGGGAGAACATGCAAACTCCGCATAGATGGACATGACATGGATTTGAACCCAGGACCCCAGGGGGGGACATTCCACGACAATGCACTCTTGACGGAACAAACAAATTTGAATTAACTTGGATTAATATATACAGACACACTGAAACATACGTTTAATGTAACTCTATACAAAACTGAATTCTAATTTTGTTATAATTTTTTTACCTTCGTTCTGGCCGTGTTAGCTGTTTGCCACGCCTCCACCCTCATGTTCGCTATCGATGGGCTGTTTGCTGTTGTATTCCCTTCAAAATATTCCGAAAATGATGCACCAGATGTCCTCTCAATAGGATCACACGACCACTTGCCAACGAGAAGTAGTCTTGAATTAGCGATCGCTCCGCCAACGGGAGCTACCAGGATAAGGGGGGAAAACAGGAAATGCAACAGCATACCCACGTATTGATTGTGGGTAGTGAAGTTTTATTCTAAGAAAGGGTGCCATTGGCTATTGGTGTTGTGTGCACGAGTATACTTCATTACCCAGAAAGCCCTCTTTTTGCCTGCGCATGCGCGTTGTGCGTATCCTGGTCGATGCGTAGGAAAAGCTTGTCTGAATAAATCTTTCAGTGCTCGTAGATATCTGTTATACATGAAAGAGATGCGGCAAAAAAAGACAGTGCGCTACAATGATAAACAGCCTCTCATGTCATGGCCATCTGGCTTGGTCGCATCTCGAAATGTTGATCGTAACGCGGGCATGTTGTTCCATCGAAATTTTCATCGAACCTCGAGCATGTCGTAGGTAGAGCTGATCGTAGGTCGAGGTACCACTGTACAGTTAAAGCCAGATGTTTACATACACTGTGCAAAAACACACATTTCAAATTTTAGCTGATTGTCTGTGTAAATAGAAATACATACGGCCCGGAGAATGAGTCAGTGTGTCGGCCTCACAGAACTGAGGGTTCGATCCCAGGTCAGTCTTTACTGTCTGGAGTTTGCATGTTCTTCCTGGACTTGCGTGGGTTTTTGCCGTCCGTCAAATCTCTCTCCTGTCCTTTCTCTCTCTCACTCGTCCGTTGAAACGTCCTCCGGGCCCACTGGCACCCTCCCTTTGTTTTGATATTGGAGTTGGATTTTGGGACGTCTGGGATTCGTCCCGTGTGTGCATTTAAACCCTTGTGTCTGGCATGTCTGGTGTGGGAGTATTACCTAGTGTCTTGCGTTTTCCCCCCTTAAGTAAGTCGTGTTTTTGCTTCTTCGTTAGTATGCATCTTGCACAGTTTAGTTGCCATTTTGTCTCCGTGTTCATTATTTTTGTATGGCTATTTCGTTATTAAAATCCAAAGTTGTGCACCAGCACTTTCCTGTTCCCTTTTGCTTCCCGCATCCTGGGTTCTCTCTCGCTACGCCGCCGAGGCTAATCATGACAGAATACTCCCACCAAACCATGAACCTAGCGGGAAGACCTTGAAGTTCTCTTTTTGATTTTGCACCCTGGGGGCGGCTCCATGTGGACTCCTTCCCCCCAAACGATTCCCCGGACAATGTGTTTGGCCATCTACCCTGGTACTCCACGTAGAAATCTGCGGGGAAGCCAGGGTAGACGTTGCGTCCAGCCGATTTGCCCTCGCATGACAGTGAGGAGGACGCCCGGAACACGTCACCCGCTCAATGGGTGCGGCATACACCGCGGTGGGGTAAGAGGAGCAGTCTATTAACAAAGGATTTTCAATTTAAATCCAAAGTGTATTCAAAGCTTCCATGACTTACAGACAGAACCTCCCTGCCAGAATGCATGCGCCTACCCTCTTGCTTATATAAAGTATACTAAAAAAGCCTGCAGATCATCCCCCAAATTGCATTTTATGCCCCCAACAATACCTTTGGAGAAGATAGAAATGTTCAAACCTATAGGGTGCACCAACTGAAACGATGCTGACTCAATTGCGGGTGCAATTTCTGTTTTCTGCATCGAAAAGGCACTTCGGCTCAATGGACATAACAAACGCTAGTGCTAGTATGACACATGTGCAGGTTTTAAAAAAGGCAACAGGAGCAAAACTGAGCTTGATTGTGTTTTATTAATGTAGTGTGTATTCACGGTAACATAACTCAAAGTATTCAAACATCAATAATTCCTTCAAAGTTCTCATCTTCTGTATCCGACATAGCGAATTCGGCCAAGTGGGCGAGTTTGGCAACAATGCTGGACACTTTGGCCCAGCCATTGACAATCCATTCCAAATCGTCAAGTGAATCGTGCAACACTGCCTGCCAGTCTTTTTATGGAACTATATTTGCTATCCAACATCCATCACTCCCAAGCCATTGGCTATGCTGCTTCCCCTGGCTGCTCTTAATTGTTCGACCCATGGCTTGAGTGCATCTTCCAAGCTTTCACACCCGCATCCTGTCGTTATTTACGTCAGGCCTTTCCTCTGAATAGCTGTAAGGTGCTGTTTCTTTGACTATTGAGCGTGTTTATGAGGTTTAAAAGCATTGCGAGCTGCCTCACCACCTGTCTGGGATGTTTTGAGTGGATTTACCGTAATGCTTGGAGTACACGGGTGGGCCATTTTTAGGGTCTGCTCATTTGACCACGAGAATATGAACATCCGCTGGGTTGACCGCAGTAAGTAGCATGTCAGCAAGAAATGAAACCAGCCTGTGATAGAGTCAGGGTCACACGAAATTTTGAATTTAGTGCAAACACAAGGTGCACGCCAAAATTGTGAAGTTGCCCATTTCACCAGCGATTAAAAGATGACAAAAGCTGGCAGCTTTTGACTGAGGAATTAGCCCAGTGTTGTCTAACTGTCATCTGCTAAATGTTGCTGGATCATTTAAGGAAAATAGCTGTGTCCGGAAAAAGTGCTATGTTGGCGTAAACCTTTTAGTTGTTCTTCATCAGTGTCCACATTTCGAAGACGAAATATTAGTCCACGCCTGGAAACGGCATCCACGTGTACCTCCACCGAATTAGGGTTTTCTCAAGGGGACTCCGCCATTAGCCCAAAGCCAGATTTTCCGTGCCAAATTCTATCACACCCCATAATCTGAAAATGCTGCAGGTGGCCCAATGAAGGGGAAATTGGCAGCATCCATCTGCCCCCTCAGCTCTACCTCCCTGCATTCGTCATGAAAAAAAAATGCATCAATCTATGAAGGGAGAAACAGTATAGAAGCCTAAATGTATTTTTCACTGCTCCTCACTCAGCACTTTTTGTTAAACTTCTATCACCCTCCATATTCCT
The DNA here is from genome assembly GCF_051989625.1 of Stigmatopora argus. NCBI lineage: Eukaryota > Metazoa > Chordata > Actinopteri > Syngnathiformes > Syngnathidae > Stigmatopora > Stigmatopora argus. Next base: position 1,058,602 of record NC_135408.1, read on the forward strand.
TTTTGGTTTGAAAATGAACCACATTCATCACAGTGCATGCATTTCATGACCATTTGAAATAGGCCCATGTGACAGAAAGACTGCATACTGTACAAAACACAGTTTTGAGATATTCATTGCACCCCACTTAAAATAAGAGTATAAGTATGCTTGCTTTATTTCCTGTATGAAGTCTACACTGAAACTGATATGTTAAAGAAGAGAGTAAACATAGGATATTTAATGGAAAAAATATATATATGTAGGTATATATATATTATATACGTATATATATAGATATATACATATATAATAATAATAATAATAATCGGACATAGGCCCTGTCGTCATATATACATATATATATATATATACACACATATATATATATATATATATATATATACGGTACATTTAATATTATTTTTTAATTTAAATACATAATACATACCGTATTTTCTCGAATATAACACGCAGATTTTTGCTATATAATTAATTCCAATAGATGGGGTGCGTGTTATAATCAATAACTAAAATAAATTACAAATTTTCGATCGAAAAAAGCATTGTCAAACTCACTTTGACGCACGGACATTGTGCAATTTCCAACTTTGAATTCAAAATACACGCATATTAAAGATCGTCAAGCCTCACAAACATCACAATCCTGCATTAATAAGCTGGAAAGTAGAATACTACATTGTAGTGTAGTACGTACTTGTATTTAGAAATATGTCCAGCGGGGGGCAGTACATTCCCTTGTTACATGTGATAGTCTTTTCCATTGTGCATATCTTCAAATCATTTATTTATTCAATTTGTATGTTCCTTTTCTTGTTTGAGAATGACAATAGATATTTGAATTAAAACATGGTATTGTCAATTGAAATGTAGTCAATGTTCAAGGAAGTCTAAAAGGTATTGCAACATAACATGTCTACATGATATGTTTGTCCACTCTGTGTATCCCTTTTCACATAATAATCAACTAAAACTTTCACAGTATTGTCCTAAAAACCAATACCCCTCACCCAACCCCCTTCATATAACCCTTCATCTATTGTCCTAAAAATCAATACCCCTCACCAAACCCCCTCCATATAACCTTTCATCTATTGTCCTAAAATTCAAACGCATAACTCCACCAACTGCACGACACTCGACACGCTCGTACCTGAAGATTTCTCTATCCGGTTTTGAACAAAACAATCGTGAAACGAAGAAAAAAAGGTAAGATTTCTGATTTTCGTCAGCGGGAAATTTTAGGTGCGCACTATATTCGATTACTGCGTTTTTCCAGATGTTTTTGGCCCAAAATTACCTGCGTGTTATTTTCGAGTGCACGTTTAATTCGAGAAAATACGGTAAATAAAATTATTATTTATTAACTTACTTATTACCTATCTATTTATGTCTAAAATGTCTTTCCTGTATCTGCATTCTCACCCTCTTGCTACTGTGACAATGACATTTCCCGAATACAGGATGAATAAAGTTATCCAATCCAATTTAAGTATGCAAATGGTCACTTTCTGATTTTTCTCTGATAATACAGACTCATGAGTATAGCCATTTTTTGAGGTCAGTTATACCCATGTACATACTAAACACCGATACACCCGAAGACAGGTGCTTGTGATAATTTGTATACTGCATTTACCGGACTATAAGTCACATTTTTAAAAAATATTTTAAGTAAAGTGAGCCTGATTGGTGCACGAATGGATGGTTTTGCTTGGTGAAAAAAAGGGAAAATACTTTGTAACATTTGAATTGCTGACACTATTAGTATTACACTGCCTATGAAAGGAAACATTTCTCAAAGCTGATGAATGTTGTTGCTTTTCTTCTACTATGTAGTCCAACAAAAACTTTTTATGGGATTTTGATTCTGGGTAAACTTTCAAATTCTATATTTTAGGATTGGGTGGGCCGGCAGGGCGAGTGGTTAGCACGTCAGCCTCACAGCTCTGGGTTCCTGCGTTCAAATCCAGGTCGATCCACCAATGTGGAGCTTGCATGTTCCTGGGTGGGTTTTCTCCGGATACTCCGGTTTCCTCCCACATTCCAAAAACATGCATGGTAGGCTGATTGGACACTATAAATTGTCCCTAGATATGGGTGTGAGTGTGAATGGTTGTCCGTCTGCTTGTGCCTTGTGATCGGCTGGCCACCGTAACAGTGTGTCCCTCCCCTCTAGCCAGAAGTCACCCCCAACGACCCTGGTGAGGATAAAGTGTTTCAGAAAATGAATGAATGAAATGTAATTACAAACGCTTCATATTTAGAGCATGCAGGGATCAGAAATATATAATTAATTACCAGAACTGACCACTATTGAAAGCAATTTGATCATGCTGTTTGCCTTTGTGTGCAAAATAAAACTAATTTGCAGGAAAACAATTCTCTTAGAGCCATAGATACTTACTGAAGTGTGACAAGGCAACAATAATTATCCTTGGTGCTGACATTTGTGTATTAAAATACCCGGTTTCAATCAATTATTCCACTGAACATTCACAGATTTTCATTATGTAGTTCAAAAGCAACATGCCGCTTGATTTCACCAGTGGGCGTCAGGAAAAGGGAGCCCAGTTCCAAAACTGAAACACAGGGGCTATAATTAGAACAGTAATTTGTTCTTGTGTAAGCAAAGAACTTTTGATTTGACATGACACTTAAAAGTCTATTTCACCCATGAATAAGTTACCTTTGACCTATTTTTTTTTCAAAAAGTGTTTTTTTGACCCCATTAACGACTACGTACAATACTGTATACATCACTAACGGAAGAACTAAATTGCTTCGCCTTAGAAATAGAGAAAGGTGTTATTTGGTCGCATGGTGATATTATCGAGCACAATCACAAATTTGAACAGTTTTCAATAAAAAATATAAATATGACAATTACAGTAGCTGAAGCTGTTTTAAGTAGAATTTGCTGCAACAAGCAGCATACAAGTGTCTGCGATGGGAAAGCCATTCTTAATGGCAGCAGTGTATTAATTATTGGTCAAATGTGTTTTCCAAGTCACAAGTAGACAAAATTTTGAATGTAGGACTCAAGTGACAGATCAATGCAATCTTAAAGGTGAATTTAAACACAAGGCAGTCGGTGGAGCGAGTGGTTAGTGCGTCGGCCTCACAGCTCTGGGGTCCTGGGTTCAAATCCAGGTCACGTCCACCTGTGTGGAGTTTGCATATTATCCCGGGCCTGCGTGGGTTTCCTCCAGGTAGTCCGGTTTCCTCCCACATTCCGAAAACATGTATGGTAGGCTGATTGGACACTCTAAATTGCCCCTAGGTATGGGTGTGAGTGTGTATGGTTGTCTGTCTCCTTGTGCCCTGCGATCGGCTGGCCACCGATTCAGGGTATCCCCCCACAACCCTAATGAGGATAAAGCGGTTCAGAAAATGAGATGAGATGAGATGAATTTAAACACATTAGATGGAGGTATGTCAAAGAAAATTGACTTTTTGATTGCTCCTATACAAGTAGGTGGCTCTCCAGAGAGTAAAATTATGAACTGAGTATAGTGGTACTTCGTTCCATTATAGTGTCTGAGCAAGTAATTTTGAGTTTTGTTGAATATTGATGCCTGATGTATTTTACTGTTAAATTACACTAACTGAGAAAGTGTAATTCTGAGTTTTGGGTTAAAGTGCTTCCTGTACAAATGGTCTGTCCATCATTCCACAGCCCTAACAGACAAGATAAATTCTTCTTCATTGTGCTTTTGTTTTTTCTTGTTGAATTGCATGAACTTACAGTGTGATGATGAGGCACTCAAATGAGACTACCCTAGAGTCGCACACTGCGAAAAACCAACAAAACACAAAGGAAATGCTAAGTGCACACAGGGATGTCAATACGAACCAAACATGTGCTAATCACTACAACACTGAACTCTCCCATTATAATCCAGCTGAGGGACATGTGGTCACAATCAACCGTCACAGCATCCACTCCACGTCCTCCCCGTCAGGTTTGATTTTGTTAATTGATTTTGAAGTATTCGTTATTTTTTGAAGACCTTGCCACAGTCATTAAAGTTTTTGTTTAGTGCACTCTCACTCCCTTTCTTTGCCTGCTTCCCTACGTTTGGGTCCGACCACACACCACGATTCGCAAAACATAACAGAACGATCCAACCAGTTAAGGACCCAACGGGAAGCTGTCAGCGTGAGAGCCAACGGCAGCCTCCCTGTCGTCACCCACCTGCTGGCAGCTCTCCTCTCCTGCTTCCTGCCTCTCACTCGGTAGTGCCAGTTCAAGCTCCCTGCTGGCCAGTGCCTGTTCAAGCTCCCCGCTTGCCAGTGCCTGTTCCTGCTGACCCCCGCTCACCGAAGCCATTTCCTGCCCCCTGCCTCCCGGTCGGCAAAGGCATTTCCTGCCCCCTGCCTCCCGGTCGGCAAAGCCAGTTCCTTATCCCCCAGTCGCCAATGCCAGTCCCTTCTCCCTGGTCTCCAATACCAGTTCCTGCCCCCCGCTCACCGATGCCAGTACACCTGCGCCCTGCTTGCCAAAGCCAGGTCCTGCCCCCAGTCGCCAATGCTAGTTCCTGTCGTCTTGTGACCCATCCTGCTTCCAGGGCAAGGCGACTGGCGACCCCTCGTGTTTCCAGGGCAAGGCGACTGGCGACCCCTCGTGCTTCCAGGGCAAGGCGACTGGCAACCCATCGCGTGACCGGATGATTCGCCTAAAGACGTTTTGCCGACGGACGTTTGACAGACGAACAGGTCGCCGAATAGACGTTCCGCCAAATGTTCATTCGGCCGAACGGCCGTTCGGCCGAATGAACGTTCGGCCAAAACGGGATTCGCGTGCTCGCCCCGCCCCCGGATCGTGTGTGTACAAGTTTTTCAACCGAATTTGAGAGCATTTTGAACCGTATGGCGAATGGACGTATATAGACGTTTTTTCGGATACGCTAGGGAAAAAAACCCGTCGATGTGTGTGGTGCTCACACTTAGAAAAAAAATATGGTGCTCGGGATTCCAGCGGGGCATGTGTCACCCCTGTCCGCCCACAGAGCACTGTGCTCAGTGAAAAACCCCTCCGATGTGTGTGGGGCTCAAATTTGAAAAAATTCTGGAGCTCCAGAAATTCAGCGGGGCGTCGTCCAACCCAGTCCGCTCACGGTGCACTATTCTCGGATAGGCTCGGGGGGAACCCCCACCGATTTTTAAAGTGCTCAAACTCTGGGAATATATGGAGCTCGATAATGAAACTCAGCATGTGTCATTAAAATCCGCCCACGAAGCACTGTTCCTGGGGAGAAACCCCTCCGATGACCGTAGGGATATGATTTACCTACTCGGCGGGCCGGATAAAAAATCCTAACGGGCCGTATATGGCCCGCAGGCTGAGGTTGAAAAACTTGTACACACACGATCTGGGGGCGGGGCGAGCGCGCGAATCCCGTTTCGGCGAAACCTCCTTTCGGCCGAAGGTTCGGCGGAACGTCCATTCGGCGACCTATGCGTCTGTCAAACGTCCGTCGGCAAAACGTCTTTAGGCGAATCATCCGAGTACCGACCCATCGTGCTTCCAGGGTGAACAGGTCTGTGAACAATCGTGCTCCCAGGAGACCAGTCAGGGTGAGGCAACCTGCGGAATCCCCTCCAGAGACTTTTCCGGGCAAGGTGAAAAATTGAGTAAGAACAAGTAAAACAAAGCAGGTGAAATTTCGAGACCTAAAAAGGTAACTTTTTAAGTCTGTCTGCACTTTATGGTATATATGATAGTTAAATAACTATTGTATATGATACATGAGTCTTGAGTTTATTAGGAGGTTTGTGGAAATTTCTTTGGTAACCCCAAAAAGGGGAGCTCACACTACTCACTGCCACGCTAACAATCTAATCTGACTTTTTGATCACTGGCGTCAGGATTTATGTCAGCCATGAAAACGATGCTGGCGTTTCCCTCCATTTCCGCAGGCAGTGATGTGTGAGGCACACACACGTGGAGCCTTTTCAACAAAATACACAACCAAGGAGAACCATGATGTAGTGTATGCAGCCTTGGTAGACTAAATTCCTATAAAGACACATTGGGTTTAAATTGATTGGATTGCCCACTGTGAGTATTGAAACCAGAAGAGAGGGAACATCACGGCCACCTGTAACATTATCACTACACAGCAAAAAACACAGCGTTAAACATAAATGGGGCATTTGGAAATACACCGAGGAGAGAACAATGTTGGTTAGAAAAAAAGAAGACTTCTTGCGAAATAACTGACAATTATCCTTCAAACAAAACATTTCACTCTCAGTTCACTGAATTGATTGTAAGTGGACTGTTTCTTGGCACGTAGATGTGGCTAAACACAAAATCATAGGTCGAACAGTGAATAAAGTGAAGCAACCTCACCGGTAAATTCCAGTACATTGTCCGTCATGGAGAATGGGAATTTTATTGAGAATGCTTTTGTATTAGCTTGGATGGTTCCTTATTCCTGTCACGCCATATAAAAAAACTACACAGCAAGAGTAACAGAATCAACATTTACAGGGCTAACTCTTTTGAATAGTAGAACGGTTGAATGGGAAAGGTTATGTCTTATTACTGCGATCTTCTGTAACCCTTCAAACTGCCTAGCATCCATCTTTAAAACGTACATTACAATATAACATTACAACAAAAAATCACACACACGTCAACAATATTGTTGCTCGTCGCGGAGAGTGATCGGCCGGCACAATGTCGTTGCACATTGGCCACACGCTCTAGATAACCGCCACCTCCGCATATTATCTGGGCCTTCTTTTATCATCACATTACAGCTTAACGGCGTCCACTCCAGAGGAAGGACAGGGTAGAATAAAACGCCACAAAGGCTTTGATAGATGGTAGATATAAAATGGAAGACAACTTGTCTCCATGAGCTTATTATAGGATCACATTGTTGACAATATGACATAACAGACCGAGAGGAGGGCTAAAACAATAACAAGTAAAACTCTCAGAATAAATTACAAAAGTTTAAATTTGCTCATAAAGGCCCAACCTGGCAAGGCACTTATTCTGTCTAAACTAAGCTCAATGACTCATTGAAAACATAGTTCTGTGGTATTATGATGAAACATGATGGCAGTAGGCGGCCTGGTGAATGAGTGGTTAGCGCGTCAGCCTCAAAGTCCTAGGGTCGACGGTTTGATCCCACATCGGTCCTCACTGTGGGGAGTTTGCATGTTCTCCCTAGGCTTGCGTGGGTTTTTTCCAGGCACTCCGGTTTCCTCCCACATCCCAAAACCATGCATGGCTGGCTGGTTGAACACTGACGGTTTGATCCCACATCGGTCCTCACTGTGGGGAGTTTGCATGTTCTCCCTAGGTTTGCGTGGGTTTTATCCAGGTACTCCGGTTTCCTCTCACATCCCAAAACCATGCAGGGTCGGCTGGTTGAACACTCTAAATTGCCCCTAGGTAGTGTTGGCGCGAATGGTTGTGTGTCTCCTTGTGCCCCACAATTGGCTGGCCACCAATTCACCGTTTCCCCTGCCTGGTTCCTGAAGTCTGGGACCTAGCTCCAGCACCCGAGAAAATGAATGAACGAATGATGGTGATAAAAGACAATTTATATACAAATGAAACTCCTCAACTCTACTTTTTGGCAGCAATATGCCATAGAATTTCAGGAGAGGACTATTTTTATCTGAATGAAACTCTTTGGCTCACGTATTGATTTTTAAATGTTTCCAAAATGCAGCAAGTTAAAGTACTAATTTTGTCAAATCTGTTTTCACTTCAACAAATTCCCAGGCACCCTTTTGTTCAATAATGTCGCAAATACTACTTTTGGCAAACTGAACCCCTCAGATTTCTCTCATAGGGGTTGAGGGCTATTCAAAGACACACGAATCACATACCGTATTTACTCGCATATAAGCTGCCCACGCTCACAAGCCGCAACCCTAAAATTGCCTTAAATTTGTTGAATTTCACAATTTCTCGCCTATAAACTGCCCCATAATTCCCAATTTTAACCTCCATATTCATGGTTTTAATAGGGCGTACAAATGTGTTACTTTAAAGGAAAAATCATCACAGGTGGTATTTCTAAGATAATGCACAAATCAAAGTACATTATTAGGGTCAATATCATAAGGAAGTTAATATGCCAGTCTTTGTAAATGCAAAATATCAAATTATTCAATTGGAAAAAAAGAAATAAGTCAATCTTGATGAGAACCTGATGCTTTCTAATTACAGAAATTAACATTTTCCTACCAGAAGTTTAAGATGTTGTGGCAGCCATGATGCTTCTAATGTCAAAATATCTTAATTCGTTCGATGGTTCATATTACTCCAATAGTTGTTACTTTCGAACAAGAAATAAAATGAAAAAAAATCAAAGTGGAATTTCGTTTTATTTCAAAATCAAGGCTACTCGCGTCTGGCCAGTCAGAGCACGTTTAACTAGGTTTAAACGGCAGCGCCCTAGGTAACATGGCCGTGCCCCGAGCGAGCAGTGACGGGAACGTGAGTTTTTTCACATTTTATGCAAGATACGTACGTTTTATCTTGAATTTCATTCATAGACGTCAAAATAAATTTTGTTTAGCTTTTTATCTGTTTATCTTTTCTCTATTTTGAAATAAATTACCGTATCGGCCACATTGTCTTGCGTCAGGACATCACTGCGTCATTGAGTCATGACGTCATCATGTGATGGCGTCGTCATCTTGGAGTTTCGTGCATGTCGTGTTTTTATGCACATATAAACAGAACCCTCGATTGAGTCATCATTTTTTGTCTGACAAAAGCGGCTTATATGCGAGTAAATACAGTAAGTATCTTGAGCTGATCACACACTCCTTCAGACTGTTTTTCGGCATTGTGAAATACTGTAGATTGACATAAGAAAGGGGAATGATTATAATTGCCCATTCAAACGATGAATTGGGCAAATGAAACAATGCACAGGGTCCGTAATTTCCCTTGCATATAGAAAGCATGAAAACGGACATTTTACCGCTCAGTCTGAAACCCAAATTGAAAAAGTATCTTGAGCTGATTACACACTCCTTCTGACTATATTTCTAATAGGCATTGTGGAATACTATAGATCAGGGGTCCCCAAACTTTTTCCTGTGAGGGGCACATAACCTTTCCCTTCTCTGATGGGGGGCCGGTGTCAGTTTGTAACAGAAAAAGTGTGACGATCGTAGGGGAGCTTAAATTTTTTTTATTGTTTTCCAGAAAGCCACACATAACCAAATAACCCTTTCCAGGTTCTTTACAGAAAAAAGTCAGGAAACAAATAATAACACTATTAATGAAATAAATAATAACTAAATAACCCTCTGAGTTATTCACAGAAAAAACAGGAAATAAATAACACTATTTATGAAATAAATAATAACTAAATAACTCTCTCTGGGTTCTTCATAGAAAAAAAAGCCATGGAACATTAACTTTCTGTTGTGCCATGCACAATCTTAACAGATAAAAGTTCAGCTCAGTTGTCAGAGCAGAATCTCTCTCACGTCAACACTTTGCAGCACAGTGCTTGCTGGTGAATTAGGCAGTGGACTCGTAGCAGGGCGGTGAGACCCCTTTTTTCCAACTCCCGGTTCATGCGTCCTATTAGACCGCGAGTTTCGCCCACCATGCTAGGAGCCCCGTCAGCCGTGATGCTAGCTAGCTTTGACCAGTCCAGGTCCAACTTCTCCATGGTTTGGCACACTTTGTCAAAAATATCCTCTCCCGTTGTAGTCCCTTTGAGACTTTGGAGGGCTGCCAGATCCTCGCATTTCTCAAAGTTTGCGCTAACTCCACGAATAAAAATGATCAGTTGCGCTGTGTCTTGCACGTCCGTGCTTTCATCCAGTGCTAATTAAAAAAAGTCAAATTCTTTCGTCTTCTGCTGCAGCTGGGCATATACATTACTCCCGATTTCTTCAACGCGTCTGGTGATTGTACTCGCCGACAGACTTACGGCATTAAATGCATCTTTCTTCTCGGGACACACCTCCTCCGCGACAGCATCCATACATTTCTTAACAAACTCTCCGTCAGTGAAAGGCTTACCGCTGCTCGCTATCAGTTTAGCAACTCGAAAGCTGGCCCGAACGGATGCCTGGTTCAGCTTAGCTTGGCGTACAAATGTATTCTGCTGAGATAGTCTTGCAAGCTATCATACTTGTCTTTGTGACGGGATTCATAGTGTCGGCGAAGATTGTATTCTTTGAATACCGCCACCGTCTCTTGACAGATGAGACAAACTGCCTTTTCTTTGCATTGAACAAAAAAATAATCCTTTGTCCACTCCAGGTTAAATACCCTGCATTCTGAATCAATTTTTCTCATACCTAACTTTTTCGCCATTATTCCGTTCTCTCTTTGACAGGGCGGGGCCTAGGATTTTTTTTTTTCCAAATAGGAAATAAATCCGATAGCATCTCTGGTATTGTTCAAAGGGCCGGGCCAAATGTGCTGATGGGCCATATCCGGCCCGCGGGCCGTTGTTTGGTGACCCCTGCTATGATCATGGTTGGCCAAGTCCGGTCCTCGAGAGCCTCTATCCAGTCTGTTTTCCATATCTCCCTCCTCTACCACACCAGAATAAAATGATCAACTCATCAGCAAGATGTCCAGAAGTTTGATACTGATCCAGATTATTTGATTCAGGTGTGTTGGTGGAGGGAGATATGGAAAACAGACCGGATAGGGGCTCTCGAAGACCGGACTTGGCCACCCCTGCTATAGATGATGACATTATAGGAGAATAATTCTTATTGTCTCCCACGGCTTGCATTTTTCAAAAACAAATCCCCCTTCGCTAGTGGTCTCTCTCCGTCCAATCCACCCTCACACGGGTTCCTGGACGCTTAGAAAGCTTTATTTTTGGATAATTAAGACCACCGCCCGCTGGCCGCCATTTTATTCCTGTTTAGTGACTTTGCCTTCTTCTTCTGTCTTCCGCCATTTTCCTAGTGGCAGGCGGAAGACAGGGGGGTGGCTTCCACTTGTGAGTGTCAGCGTGGATTTTCACATTTTAATGAACATTTTTCCAGAAAAAAATCCATGATGTAGTGAATCCGCGAAAGTTGAGGCCGCAATCTCCGAGGGGGTACTATAAAGCCTTTCACTCAGTCTGGTCATCAAGGTGATTCCTTCACTGCTAGCATACTACTCCTCAACTCCACTCCGCTGCACTTCTCAGCGAGAGTTCAACTGAACAAATCCGCTCACTGCTGATCTCCAAAGGGGAAAACACGCCGCATGAGTGAGCAGTGCTTACTGTGGAAGCAAGAGCTGATTCCAAAAGTGGTCGGCGCCACTCGGGGGAGATGTCTCTGCGACACGGGGAAATACCTCTACTAAATGTTTCAGGTTAGGATTTGGACAACAGCGTGTTCGCTCCAAAAGCCTTGGTTTCCCTAGGGTTTTCACTTCAGTTCAGTGTGGAACCAGAAAACACACAAAACACTGTTGTGCCTTCCCTTACAAGTTTATTTAATTTGATTAAGCTTTTAACTCAATTCACTCCCATTTATATGAACTAAAATGCCATGAATGGAAATTGGATTCCAAGTGACCTTTCTATTTTAAAATAGCAATTTTCAACATAATTTCAATAATGCCTACGTTTTCACAAGCTCATGTACCCCAGTGAGAACATTTAGTATTTTCTAAGCCTGTATCTGTTTTTTAAAATTATTCTCAAGAGAGAGAACTCAAAATATTGCTATATGTATAAAGCTTCAGGAGCAACTCCAGCCACAACAAAGTACGCTACATAAGTTCAACTGGAACACAAAAGTAAAATAAAGATGAATAGTTTAAAATAAACATTTAAAACTATTGCTTGGATTGACTCAGGTAACATCAGCATTACCCTTCATGCAGCTGTTGGCAATGTATTACCTTATTCGAACATCTAGGTATTATCAATCTAGCGTATTTAAACCTTATTTCATGGTCTGTGCAAAAGATTCCTCTAGTGAGCCTAAATTGACAAAAAACAAACAAACAAAAACATCCCAGTTTTTTTAAAATGGCGGTCTGGTAGGCAGGGCAGTGCATAAGAGGTTAGCGCATGTGCCATACATTACATCATATGATAAGCCCACAACAACCTTCTTGCGACTATAAAAATTCCAAATGTGTAGACTTAAGTGCCAATTTATGTGTTGTGTGCCCTGTGTTTGACCGGAAACTAATCCAAGTACCTCACCTGAGAAGGCTAAAGGTAAAGTAAGTAAATAGTAAAAGGTGAGTAGTAAGGATATCAGAACAATAACGATATACTGATCTTTCATAAGATGTAATTTTTTAGGGGAAAAAATTAAGTTGCTAGTAAACTAAAATGAGTTCAGTGGCGGGCCGTCAGGGCCTTCTCTGCTGGCCTAAGAAATATCTGAATCATATTATATTTTGTCCATCAATACTTATTATTCCAAATGGTCTGTTAGCTTCCTTTCATTGCTTTCCCCCCTGGTTGCACTGCTTCCAGATGTGTGTTTTCATATTGAAGCATTTACCCAATCACATTTCAGCCATTATTTGTTGCCAGATCAGATCTGCCTCAAAGCCTTCACGATCAGTTCTGTCGGCTCTACTGCATTAAACTAGACTGTTGCTTTTAAACAATCAGATTTCGAGTTGGCAACCCCACAATGCTTTTTCATACGCATTAGCATTTTGCTGGCTGGGATACGTCATTGGTTTCACCAACTATGATTGGCTAGAAGGGGGGCCAAAGCCATAGCCAGAGATCACAAACTCCACCCACAATGGCCGACAGAAGCAAAAACAAATGGATTCTGTTGAAGATTCGCTCACAAAGCTATTTTCCAGGCGGACTTTTCCAGAAAAAAATGGACATCATTAAGAAAGGGCGGTGAACTCCGAAGCTAGCAAGCCTGTTACAGCCGGGAAAATGGTGTGTGCGGCACTTTCAGTGTGCTAACTTAGCTGCACAAGCAAATAGTATATTGTTGTGTTGATTTAAAGCCATTTTCAAAACGGACTATGCCGGAAATATGACAGGACAGGCTCGACTTTCATCATTAGCTTTGATGGCGATAGGAAAAAAGGAAGAAAGAAAGGATGATGGATATTGTGTACAGTTAAAAAGAATTTTTGGTGAGTATAATATGGCTATATTCCTAAATAATATTTCAATTGTGGGCCCGGTTCTGATATCTGAAAAGCTCCAGTGTTTGTATTTAAGCTCCAGTGTTTGTATTTAATCACTAAATGCTGCTAGGATGTGGATTTTACCCCAGTTTAATTTTTGCCGTTTCGCCATTGACATCCATGGCTGTCTTTTCCCGAGGAAATCACCCCCCTGGCCTGGTTGTAATGTCTCAAAAGCTCCAGTATTTGTATTCAGTCAATAAATGCTGCTAGGAAGTGGATTTCACCTCATTTTAGTGCATTTTTTGTCATTTCACATATGGGCGTATCGACGTTCATCGCTGTCTTTTTACCGGGGAAATGATACTCCGGGCCCGGTTCTGATGTCTTAAAAGCTCCAGTATTTGTATTTAATCAATAAATGCGGTTTTCGGCTGGATTTTACCCCATTTTCGGGCAATGTTTGCCCGTACGCCATTGACGTTCATCGCTGTCTTTTCCCGGGAAAATCACCCCCCCCCCCCCCCCCCCCCCGGCCCGGTTGTAATGTCTGAAAAGCTCCAGTATTTGTATTTAATCATGAAACGCTGCTAGGAAGTGGATTTTACCCCATTTTTGTGCATTGATTTATTGATTATTTTTTATGTGTCGCAGCTCTAGCTGCAGTAGAGGATTTATAGCCATAAAATAGTTTTTGAGGGTTGGATTGATACGTTGAAGGCGCTACGAGAAAATGCACTGACCGCCACTGAATGAGTTAGATAGGGTCCTCATGAATTTTTCTAAAATCAGGGCAGTTCATAGATGCCCACCATTAATGACACATTTGGTAAATGTAGTAATGACAGAAGGCATGAGACAGAAAAAAACCCAAGCTTTTCCCATCAAAGCAAAACTAAGGAAATAAATATATATGGTAAGTCACTTGGGTATCGTTTTAAATGATTCAAAAAAATTGTTCTACTTTAGCTGAAAGCAAAGAGCAAACATCTCCCTTGAACAATGCAATGTCCGACCAATTATTCCTTCCTCCATCTTCTCCTCGTCATCTGTGGCTCAACGGCACTTTCTACAGGGTTGACACTAACCGAATAAGAATTTGAAGGATGTTAAGTACATGTATATAAGCGGCCAAAGTAATAGCAACCATCTGTAAAAGCAATGAGCAAATTTTCCCAGGCAACGCCTCCAAGGGGATTCTTTCACATTTGTGCTAAATAAATTTTTATTCAAACATTAGCGCATGACGCTGGATAACTGAAACTGATTGAGGTTTTATGCATACATATTTCGTGGGCGGTGCAATTGGTTTCTTGGGCTTCAGCAGAGACTTAATCCACCTCTTAATTTACCACTATTATCATGTCAATGCAATTATAGAAACCATCATAAATATGACACCACAAAATTATAGCATACAAAGGTGCCATAGACCATATCTAATGTAGAGCAGCTCAAAATCAATATTCATCAAATCACATGACAAAAACAGGAACACATTCAACATGTAACTTAATATAAGGGCTTGTGATAGTGTTGTGGCCTGCTTATCACCTTCGAGAACTCACTTTAAAGGATTTCGTGAATCACGAATAAACAACAAAGGAAAGGATGGACCGCTCACCCATCACCCGGAGCCTCTCTGCCCCCACCACCACCTCCTGCTCGTCGGCCGAGAAGAGGAGCTTGCCTGATGTGGATTTGACTTCGAACATCTTGCCTCGAGCTTTGAACCCACCAGATCCTAAACAAAACAAATGTGCATGAGACTTCGAGTACTGGGAAAGCAAAAATATCTAACATCATAGTTTGACATATGAGTTGAATTTGTTCCATTACCAAGCAAGCTTGCAACTTAATTTTACTTTCTATCAAATCAGAGATCACAGTCAGATTCAATGAATCGGCCACTTTGCCGGATCACAAAGTCCGTATTTTGACAAACCTACTATATACCGTATTTTCACACCTATAGGGCGCACGTAAAAGTCTTAAATTTTCTCTAAAATGGTTGATGCGCCCACTAAATTCAATTTTTGCATGGCCCTGACCGCTTGAGTGACTGGTTTTATTTCTTGCCGGCACGCTACTTATTGCGATCAACCCAGCGGACGTTCACCCTAAAAATAGCCTCCCTGTGCATTCCAAGCATTACGGTAAATCCATTCAAAACATCCCAGGGAAGTGGGAAGGCAATTTGACTTCTGTGTGCTTGCAGCGCTTTTAACCCTCAAAAACACTCTCAATACTCAAAGAAACCAAATATTAGAGCTACACAGAGGAAATGCATGACATGAATGACAACAGAATGCTGGTGTGAACACTTGGAAAATGGACTGAAGCCATGGATCGAACACAATTTAACAGCTTTGCTAACGGATTGCTAGCGGATTGCTAACGTATTGCTAACGGATTGCTAGCGGATTGCTAACGGATTGCTAAAGGATGGCCAACATTGTAGGCAGGCAGCGTCGCACGAGTCACGTGACGATTTGGAATGAATTGCCGAGAGCGATATAACAGCGAGGAGAATCAAAGGCGTGGGACTGATGCATGTTGCGAGTTACAATAGATTGTGGATGACGGCACAAGTGTTGGCCAGCTCTGTTGTTGAAGCTTTCGCCAAAGCTGGAATCAAGTTCCCGGAATACACAACTCTGACTGACAGTGGAGCCTAGCATGTTGAACATCCGACTCTTTATATAAGAGTGTACCTTTTACCTCAATGAAGCATTATCAAACTTAGTTTTGCTCGTGCCGTCTTTAAAAAAACGCTAGCGGCTAGCCTAACTTACGCTAGCAGCTAGCATAACTAACGCTAGCGGTTAGCATAACATACGCTAGCGGTTAGCATAATATATGCTAGCGGTTAGCATAACATACGCTAGCGGCCAGCATAACATTGTGTCATGCTCCCACCCTTTCTGAAGAAGCGCCCAATGTATTGACAAAAAACAGAAGATATACCCGAAAATGTGACTACGCCCTTTCAAACGGTACGTTTTATAGGTGTGAAAATTCGGTAATTTGCCCTCTGCAACTGAGAGACTGAAGTGTTTAAATACTGAACGATGCACAATTGGAAGCTTTATTTTGGCATGGTGGGATGACCTCCCAAAACAAAGAAGTACAACGCAGTACTGGAAAACACAGTCAGATTGACACTCACAATTGATTCTGTCACTCTTAATTTCCGGGGGTGCTGTTTTCCTCGCTTTCAGATGGTGTTGGAGTGTCAGGGCCAAAGACACTAGCTGTGCATGTTTACCCTGAGTGATTTGTATATATTGCTAGTCTACCAGCCCCTATTAGTGCCAAGGTGCAGCGTCGAAGCAGAGTTACGGCGCTTGGGGCACATTAAAGGAGTGGCACAGTATCAATTGAGAAGATTTTGGTAGAAAATGATGATAATGTTTGCCTCGTGGCGTAGAGGTTCAATTGTCTGACTTCGGTGCGGGCAGGCGTGAGATCGATTCCCGCTGGTGGCGGTATGATTGTGAATGTGGATGGTCGTTTGTATCTCTGTGTATAAGGTGTTGTCTGGCTTTCGCCCAAAGTCAGCTGGGTTAGGCTCCAGCAACTCCCGAAACCCGTTTGAGGATGCGCTGGATGGATGCGCTGGATGGATGCGCTGGATGGATGCGCTGGATGGATGCGTTGGATGAATGCGCTGGATGGATTCGCTGGATGGATGCGCTGGATGGATGCGCTGAATGGATGCGCTGGATGGACGGATGCACTGGATGGACGAATACACTGGATGGATGCGCTGGATGGACGGATGTGCTGGATGAATGCGCTGGATGGATGGATGCGCCTGATGGATGGTTGGATGGATGCACTGGATGGATGGATGGATGGATGATAGATGGATGATTGATGGATGGATGGGTGGGTGGGTGTACAGGTGGGTAGGCACGTAATGGGCTTAATCTTGTACAGTGTCTTTCAACCTTTAAGCCACACAAAGTACTATACTATGCTCACTTACCTACTGATGACGCAGCATTAGGAAAAACATTGGATTCAGTCTCTTGAACACGGATACTTACACCAGAACACCAGGGTGGGGAATCGAACCACAACGATCACTGAGGTTTATTGCTTCACAAAGTACAGCGATTTTCTTGGGTACAAGCTTGTGGGTATGCAGTGCATTAAAATTTTCAATACAGTAATACCTTGACATACGAGTGTCCCAACATACGAGAAATTTGAGATACGAGGAAAATTCTGAGAATTTTTGCCTTGAGATACGAGACAATTGGAGCATACGAGATGGCTCCCGATGTGGCCACCATGCAAGAGGCTGCTTATGAGAACAGCATCACTCTATCTTTCTCGCTGCAAAGATATCTAAGAGCATTGGTCGTACAGGATACTTTTAAAAAATGTTTTTTGCGTTCAACAGTGCAGAATTAAGGGAAAAAACAATGGGTCCCCAGCAAGCCGGTGAAATGAAGGGTAGTGAGAAGAAAAAGCGTATGATGACAATCAATATTAAGCATGAGATAATAGAAAAACATGAATGCTGTACGCCGGACTGAAGTTTTGATTTTGGAGCAGCATCATACCGGTTACAAACTGTGTGAGCATCTGGTTGTTGCTGTTGACGATGTTGATCGACACGTTTCGAGATGATTGCAGGTACAGAGGGCGACCCTGTAGATGAACAAAAGCCAACAATTAATAAATTAAACAAAGTTAATGAAGGAAAGTATTGTGATACACCAACTTTTCTACTTCTTAAATCATATTCAATTAAAGTGAACCACCACTACATCGCTGTTCATTGATTTCTTCAGTGTTTTTAAATTCGGGGAAGCACGTCTTCAGTGTAGCACCGTGTTTTCACAAAATATGCCCTAATCGAAAGGATGTGGTTGTGTGAAAAATTTTATTCACATGTTTTAGAGCAGGGGTCACCAAACTACGGCCCGCGGGCCGGATACGGCCCGCCGGCACATTTGGACCGGCCCTCTGAACAATACCAGAGACGCTATCGGATGTTGTTGATTTTTTATTTTTTATTTTTTTATTTTTTTGATGCAGCCCGCCGGCACATTTGGACCGGCCCTCTGAACAATACCAGAGACACTATCTGATTTTTTTTCCTATTTGGCCTTGAAGACTGGGACGTTTTAATCTTGTGATTGGTTCATTGCACCCCTGCTGAGCCCACAAATCCCAGTGAAGCGGGGTTTCGCATTGCTTCTTTGGTGACATGCGCGGGGAGAGTGTTTCCCTTTGATGCAGGCGGGCACGTCCACCGTTGCATGCACGAGCAGTGTTACCGAGACATCTGGACGATCGCAGGTGAGGGCGGAGCCCTGGGACCATCGCGGACTATTCAAGCATATAAAAACTGCAACCTGTTTGAGAACGGAAGAATGGCGAAAAAGTTAGGTGAGAGAAAAATTGATTCAGAATGCAGGGTATTTAACCTGGAGTGGACAAACGATTATTTTTTTGTTCAATGCAAAGAAAAGGCTGTTTGTCTCATTTGTCAAGAGACGGTGGCGGTATTCAAAGAATACAATCTTTGCCGACACTATGAATCCCGTCACAAAGACAAGTACGATAGCTTGCAAGGCCAAATACGAGCAGACAAACTCTCAAAGCGAAAAAGTGGACTACTATCTCAGCAGAACCAGGCATCCGTTCGGGCCAGCTTTTGGGTTGCTAAATTGATAGCAAGCAGCGGTAAGCCTTTCACTGACGGAGAGTTTGTTAAGAAATGTATGGATACTGTCGCGGAGGAGGTGTGTCCCGAGAAGAAAGATGCATTTAATGCTGTAAGTCTGTCGGTGAGTACAATGACCAGACGCGTTGAAGAAATCGGGAGTAATGTATGTGCCCAGCTGCAGCAGAAGACGAAATAATTTGACTTTTTTTCATTAGCACTGGATGAAAGCACGGACGTGCAAGACACAGCGCAACTGCTCATTTTTATTCGTGGAGTTAGCGCAAACTTTGAGATTTGTGAGGATCTGGCAGCCCTCCAAAGTCTCAAAGGGACTACAACGGGAGAGGATATTTTTGACAAAGTGTGCCAAACCATGGAGAAGTTGGACCTGGACTGGTCAAAGCTAGCTAGCATCACGACTGACGGGGCTCCTAGCATGGTGGCCGAAACTCGCGGTCTAATAATGGGACGCATGAACCGGGAGTTGGAAAAAAGGAGTCTCACCGCCCCGCTACGAGTCCACTGCCAAATTCACCACCAAGCACTGTGCTGCAAAATGTTGACGTGGGATTCTGTAATGACGGTTGTGGTGTCGTGCATAAACTTCAGAGCAAAGGGAGAAGATTGTGCATGGCACAACAGAAAGTTAATGTTCCATGGCTTTTTTTTCTATGAAGAACCCAGAGAGAGTTATTTAGTTATTATTTATTTCATAAATAGTGTTATTTATTTCCTGTTTTTTCTGTGAAGAACTCAGAGAGGATTATTTAGTTATTATTTATTTCATTAATAGTGTTATTATATGTTTCCTGACTTTTTTTCTGTAAAGAACCTGGAAAGGGTTATTTGGTTATGTGTGGCTTTCTGGAAAACAATAAAAAAAAATTAAGCTCCCCTACGATCGTCACACTTTTTCTGTTACAAACTGACACCGGCCCCCCATCAGAGAAGGGAAAAGTTATGTGGCCCTCACAGGAAAAAGTTTGGGGACCCCTGTTTTAGAGTTTCCTTTTATATTTTTGGCCCTCGATTTTAAGTTTCTCCAGACACGTGGTGTTAATTTACACAAAGTGTAATTATTTTTAGTTGTATGTTCTGTCTCTGTGTCGCTAGAAATTTTATATCTATACTGTTTTCATGTAGTTTATTTATACATTTTACTTCATTTGTTAGTGTTAAGTCAGAGTTCTATTATAATAATAATAATAATCGGACACAGGCCCTGTCGTCATTATCACAACACAAAAAGCCTACTTGTCATCA
The DNA here is from genome assembly GCF_051989625.1 of Stigmatopora argus. NCBI lineage: Eukaryota > Metazoa > Chordata > Actinopteri > Syngnathiformes > Syngnathidae > Stigmatopora > Stigmatopora argus. The sequence goes on from NC_135408.1 coordinate 1,078,626, forward strand.
TATAGTTTAGCTGATCATTTTTGTAAGTACTAACTGTTTCATTTTTAATGTCAATTTGATCAGCTCTAGTTTAGAGCGAAAAGCACTCTTAAGCAAGAACGCTTTTTTATTTGTAAAACTATCCAAGCAAGTGTGACATACTAGAGTGTTTGATCTTTTAGTGTGACATACTAGAGTGTTTGATTTATTAATGATTGAATGTTGAGAATGTACAACGAGTTTGGATTGAATGTGTGTATCGGTGTTCGATTGTTGATCCTTGGATCCACATGGCAAGTGTGGGGCATGTTGAAGAAGATCGGTATTCGATTATTGATGTCTTAGCAAATAGCTTGAGGCATGGGAGATGTGTTGAATCATTACAGTAAAAGTTGGATTGAAGAAACAACAACATCTCACTGTTCTGATTATTTCCCCGTGTGTCAAGATCAAATGCAGGGTGTAACACAAGTCTTTTTTTTCTTTAAACACTCAACATCCATATTTTCAACATTATATATTGTATATTTTCATTATTTTTCGACAGTGAGAGTGTGAGAACATGCCAGAATGTTTTCAAAAGTGCGTAAAAATAACAAAACATGTTTCAAGTAGCACAGAGGAATACATGTTTAACATTGTTGATGTCATTTCATTTTCTGAACCGCTTCATCTTTATTCGGGTCACAGGGGTCCTGGAGCCTATCCCAGGTGAGTCTGGGCCAGAGGCGGGGGACAACACCCTGAATCGGTGGCTAGCCGATCGCAGGGCATGTTTTTTGGGAATTTGGGAGAAAACCGGAGTTTTCTGGCCACCACGCAGGCCAGGGGAGAACATGCAAACTCCACACAGGTGGACGTGACCTGGATTTGAACCCAGAACTATGAGTCCAACACGCCAACCACTTGCTCTACCGGGCCGCCTCCAACATTGTTGATATAGTACTGAATAATCGCCCCACTAGAAAAATGTTCACCTATCTTGACTGCCCCTGGAATGTCCCCGAACCATAATATACAGGGGGTTGACATGATTGATGCCAGCCAACAACAACTGATTTGTCGTCTCACACATCGCTGTTGCAACAGAACATGTTAGTCCCAGCAGGATGTTGCTGCCTCTCACAAAGGGCAACAACCCTCTCACAAAGTAAGTGTGTGTGTCAGCACATCATTTTTCCCCCCAAAGATCCTCTGTGGTTGCGAAGAAACCCTAGTGAGTTGTTGCAGAGGATACATAAAATCAGCCTGAAGTTATTTGCAGACCATTTCAAGTGTGACTGGGCTGTCCAATTTTGTGTTTATTTATAGTAGGCACTCATTGTATTTAAGGTCACTCAATCAAAAAATGCAATTGAACTTTAATGGCAATATTTTTAAATGCTGTCAAAATCCTGACAAGCACGTCTGCGCCTTATAAATTAATGCATACCCCGCCGCCAAAGGAAGGACCCCGTGCATTATTATACAAAGTCCATGTTGCATAAATCTAAATGAATATTACAATACAGTCATACCTTGAGATACAAGCTTAATGCGTTCCGGGACTGACCTCGTATGTCGATTTACTCATATCTCAAATCAACGTTTCCCATAGAAATGAACTAAATAAAATTAATTCGGTCCCACCCTCTGAAAAACAAACAACAAAAAACAGGATATTACAATGAAAAAACATGTTTTAATGTTACATTTAACGTAAATAAAATTAGATTCCTATACATACACAAAAAAGTTTTAATCTTATGTTACACTAAATTCAAACCTTCTTGTGCAATAACCAATGCAAAGGGGTTAATGTATTCCACCGCGGCTTTCGAGGCGAACTTCGTGCTTCTCCAATCGTATTGGTGAGCCACCTCAGTCACACATACACTACTCATGTTTTTCAATTATTTCGTGGTTAATATCGATTGTCATCATACGCCTTTTCTTCGCACTACCCTTCATTGCTTTGGACCAATAGTTTCCCTTAATTATGCACTGACTAACGCAAAAAAAACACGGAAATATTCAACGCACCGTCCAGTGCTCGTAGAGATCTTTGCACGAGGGAGATGCGGCGAGAAAAACAGTGCGCTGGAATCATAAGCAGCCTCTCGCGGCTCTCTCGAATGATCATATCTCAAAATGTGTCTCTGGTAAATATTTTCTCAGAATTTTACTCCTATATCAAATTCCTCGTATGTCGGGGCACTCGTATGTCAAGGAATTACTGTACAATACGAATCCGACGCGGGCGGCCCAGCGGATGAGTGCTTAGCATGTCAGCCTCACAGTTCTGGGGTCAAATCCAGGTCGGTTCACCTGTGTTCCCTCTGGGTCTGCGTGGGTTTCCTCTGGATACTCCGGTCTCCTCCCACATTCCAAAGACCACATGGTAGGATGGTTGGACAATCTTAATATCCCCTAGGTATGTGTGAGCGGGAATGGTTGTCTGTTTCCACATGTCCTGCGATCGGCTGGCCACCGATTCAGGGTGTCCCCCGCCTCGTGCCCGAAAGTCAGCCTGGATAGGCTCCAGCACCCCCGCGACTCTTGTGAGGATAAAGCAGTTCAGAAAAGGAATGAATGAATGAATCCGACGCGGGCCGCCCGAGTGGTTAGTGCGTCGGCCTCATAATTCGGAGGTCCTGGGTCGAGGGTTTGATCCCACATCAGTCCTGACTGTAGGGAGTTTGCTCATTCTCCTCGGACCTGCATGGGTTTTCTCCAGGTTCTCCGGATTCCTCCCACATTCCAAAAACATGCACTCTAAATTGCCCCTAGATGAGTGTGATTGTGAATGGTTTTCCGTCTTTTTGTGCCGTGTGATCGGCTGGCCACAGATCCAGGCTGTCCTCCGCCTCTGGCCTGAAGTCAGCTGTGATAGGCTCCAGCACCCCCTGCCACCCTTGTGAGGATAAGTCGTTCAGAAAATGAATGAATGAATACGCAATATGGATATTGGTGACACAGGTCATGATTTTTTCTGCTGTCATTCCTGAATTAACACTAGAAATTAAATGGATTGCTAGCAGAATTGCAATGACTACGACTTCCACATTGTCACTCACGACCGGCCGATTGTCACACTTATACACTTTGGCTTAGATACTGTAACCTGGTGGCACAGCTGGTTGGCGAGGTAAATGAAGACGCTGCAAATGTGCCGGGCGGAAAGTCACGGCAAACACGCTGAGTTCTCATACAGTCACACCTCTACTTTCAAATCCCTCTAGGTGTAAAATTTTCAGGTTACGAAAACTTTTCGACATGCAAATGAGTGCCTCAAAATACGAAAAAAGATCCAAGTTATAAAAACGTATATACTTGCTTGACAATTTCCCTACCCTCTACTGGGCTCTCGTTGGGTGTCTCACAACAACCCCCCATGTTCCTTTGACTGCAGTTGTCTGCTTAAACTTATGCTTTTTAAGAATCGACTCTTCATGTTTCAATATTCTCTTATGGTTTATTTCACCACCGTTCGTCGTTGTGGGCTTGAAGTTTTGCTTGGAGGAAGCTGTGGAGTGCCTTTGGCGAACTCACAGTCGAGCCTCAACCTGAACCTCAGTCTCCGGTGGGCAAAATTGTGTCACGGAAGCAGGTAATGGGGCTTGTGGTCAGTAAGGAGGACGTTGACGAGTTGGTCGAGGGGCACAAAAATGAATTCTCAATGCAGCAGGAGTTAATGCAACGCTCGAGAAAACACGAGGGATTCAACGAGATATATAATATAGACGCTCCCCTACTTACGAACATTCAACTTACGAACAACGGTACATACGAACATGTCTGCAAATTGCGTTTAAGTCCAAAAATGTTCGCAAGTCCAATTTTGTATTTTGCGCCTTTTTCGGAGTAGTACTTCTTTCCGCCGCTAATACCGACGCCTGGCGCTGTGAGAGCTCAGCTCACCCAGCATCTACCTTCTTCTTCGTTGCAATGCGGAAGTGCGTGAATGTATCTCCAGTGTGCAAAGAACCTTTTTCATTTGTATCATTAAATATCTCATGCATCCAATATTGAATATGGTTGGTAAAAAGCTAAAGGCTTCTATTGAGGGAGTTGCAAGGAAGAGGCAAGCCATTTCATTTGAAACGAGTGGCAATAATAACGAAGCTTGATGCGCGTGAGAGTGGTGAGCGTTTCACGGGCATTGAATCGTTCGACCGTCAGTACCATTTATAAACAGAAAGATCGAGCAGCAGGACCCAAATATTGAACGTTGCACAAAGTTTGCAAATCAATTGAATGATGCCATACTGTGCTACCGCATCATTTATGATGAAAAAAAGAAGAAAACTGTGCAATCGTCATTAGGTCGCTTCTTTTGGCCAGTTTCTAATACATAAATCTCTCTCTACAGTACTGTACATATTCTCTCCATTTTATTAAATGTTTTTTTTCAGTACAAACCAATGTGTGTTACTTATACAAGCCTTAAACATACAAATGCACTTATATAAACCTTCAATATACTTATATCGGCCTTAAACATAAATTATAATACAAAATATAGCACTGAATCAACTTACAAACAAATTCAACTTATGAACAATCGCTCGGAACCAATTGCGTTCGTAAGTTGGGGAGCGTCTGTATAAGAAAAAAAATTGGGGGAGAAATTTTACGAACTCTCCGACTTCATGGAAAAAAACATCCTGAAATAGTGTTCACAAGTTGTGCGATCGCCCACTTTGACAACGTTTGTCTTTTACATTTTAGAAACATAATTAAAAGTCATCAAAGGCAATTGTCTTTCGATCGATTTTTTTCAAAACGTCTGTCATCAAGCACTGCCGAAGGGGTACTTAAATCTAAATAGGTAAGAAGCAGTGGCGGTAAATAAAATGGGTGAAAAATTAAATGCCAAAGAATTCTCATCTCATTTTCTGAACCCCTTCATCCGTATTAGGGTCGCGGGGGGTGCTGGAGCGAATCCCAGCTGTCTCCGGACCAAAGGCGGGGGACACCCTGAATCGGTGGCCAGCCGATCGCAGGCCAAAGAAATCATAAAACGATAATGAATCATTAAAAGTTCAAAGTAATATTGTTTTGAATTCTTAATTTTATGGTTATTAGATGTGTGTCCTTTCTGCCTCTGTCCTAACGTTAGCTTCCTGACAATTGTGCACATGCAGTTCAACACGAATAGATTTTGCATGTTTATTCATTTTAATGGCTTATTAAATAATGTTATGATCATTTTCTCCCATTTTTGTGTCTTCACACTTCCTACAAAATTGGGACACTGATGATTTTTTAAGTGTTTAGTTGGTAGTTACGAAAAAAGTTCTGAAACCAATTAATTTCGTAAGTAGAGGTACGACTGTATATTGGTAGAGGCAGCCCAGAAAACTAGAGATGACATCATCTGACCTCCATTTTAGGTCCTCCCAAACTGGGACCTGAGAAAAAATACATTACTTCTCTAACTCAAAGATTCAGCATGGAATTGTTACAAGCCTGTGCATGTTTTCAGAACATTTCTACAAAAATATTTTTCAGGTGTTGAGAAACAAATGATTAAAATGACCGAACTCCTTTTCAAAAGATTTTTTTTAAAAGTGTCTTACCGGTTTAGACTGGATTTCTTTGGCATAGAGAGGCTGAAGGAACTCTGAGTCGCCTTCAAGCTTGAGACCTTTCTCTGTTATTCTCAGGTTGCCCATTCCATCCTGCGCCCAGACAAAAACACAAGAATAGTACTCACTTATTTATTGGTCATATTGTGTATAATATGTCATGTACGGCCATCATTTCAGCAATGTATTTCATCCCTCATCTCACATACACGTACTGGAGCAAGAGAGGATATTAACCAGCGGCTTTATTTCCTGTCTTTTCTTTTTTTGCATCACCTGCTGGATCAGTGTAAAGATAAAATGAGATAAAAGTGAAAATACGATTCGTTTTCCTCCTATGCTCCTCCCTCGAGGTAGCACTTGGAGATAAAAGCAGTTGAATCTCGACCAAGTTGAATGGCTCTCTGTGTATGATATTGCATGAGTAGCATATTACTTCCTTTTGATTAGAACATACCTTCGACAAGTATAGTGGCAGCAGTTACTTTAATGCAGTTGGAGGAAGGAAGACAGAGAGTATAACAGAAAATAAACCATAAGGAATACATGTAACTTGACACAAATGTGTCCCCATTGAGATTAAAATCCAGATCTGATGACCGTGAGGAACATATGCATACCACAACTCTATGGGCTGACTAATTAATATTCAGTGATATATTTGCTTTACCACTACACTTAACTCCATTTTAGTTAGATAGCGGGTATATAGTACCTAAACTCTCAGATTTTTTAATGAGAGAAAATGGGAAATACTGGAGTGGTTTCAAGACAATCATTTTAGTTTAATATATGTTTGCTTCGCCTATCTTGGAGGTTTAAAAGAAACTGCCTAAGTAATAAACTATTGGAGTTGTTGTATTTTACAAATTATATCCTTTTTATGCTATGTCATGTCTTAATGTTGAGTGACATCTGGTTGAGCAATAAACAGCCATGTTGGCTGATGGAAGCCTGATGCTTGGGGCAGCTCTTTTGTCTCATTGTATGTAATAAATCCTTTGTCCTAGTCACTAGAGAGGATACCCTCTGTCTAATCACCCCCTGATTGCTTCAATCTAGTAAGTATAGTAAATCATGAGATTAAGAAGCTTCTGTCTAATCAGCCTTCTTTGTTTTGGGCTCGCAGTCTTCCTGTATTCTTTGTTAATTCTCTTGCCTACCCATTTTTTGGTTGTTTATCCTTATTCTTCGATACAACATGTTGAAAAGCAACTGTAGGGTGGCTCAGCTCTGTAGCTGGATTCTGGTTTCTTTGGCACTCTCCCCAAAAAGAACTATACTTTTTCTCTTGAGTGTATTTTACAACTAGATTTAGTATTATAGTAGCGGAGCAAATTGTGGATCACATTAACAGCAGTCCATACACACTTAACAGGCTGCATTTCAACTTTAGAAAACATCATTCTACCGAAAGGGCGGTTTTCTTCTTTCTAGAAAACATAAAATCATTGGTGGGGTCTTTATTGATCTCAAAAAGGCAGTTGACACCATCAACCACTAGATACTCATGACTAAACTATCTAATTTTAATTTCTCACCAAGCACGCTAAATTGGATTGAATCATACTTATCTGTAAGATCACAGTGCATCAGAATACAAAACACAACATCTACTTGGCGGAATAACAGTCTTGGGTTACCACAGGGGTCACTGCAAGGCCCACTACTCTTCAGTCTTTACACATAAGATCTGCCAAGCTGCCGTCCTTCAAGTGTCACCTGCCAAATGTATGCCAATGATGCCGTCTTATATGTCCACACGAAAGACAAAAACATGCTGCACAGGAACTCACAGATGCAATGACGAGTGTGAATAACTGGCTTGAAAAATCTCAATTACAATTAAACATATCTAAGACTGTCTGTATGTACTTCTCAAAAAGCGACAAATAACAGCGACCTTAACGTTTTTATCCAAGGAAAAACAATCAATGTAGTCCAAGAATTTAATTACCTAGAAATCACTCTTGACTCTCAACTGGCCTTCGAATGACATAAAAAACATGCAAAATAAAATTAAAATAAATTTGTCCAATTTTAGGCTCATAAGAAACCATCTAACACGAGTCAGCAAAATTATATTTTGACACAATGATCCTATCCCACAACTTACTGCCTAACAAGTTGGTCATCGGCCCACAAAACTACACAGGCTTTGAAAGTATTGCACAGAAAGCCAAAAACACACCACCACTGTCAGATATTAAAGAAACACAAATGCCTGAACTGGAACAATACTTTTAAATATGCAGATGCCTACAAAATCTCCTCCACTGCAAGATTTTGTACAAAAAAATTCCAACGCATCAGCAAGCGCTGGCTCTAGAGGTGACTGTGTAGTCCCCTTCAAAAAGAGTGTTTTCAGCCAAAGCACCTTCTCTGTCCGCGCCGCACATACCTGAAACTCATTATCAATTAACATACGTGAACTCCTGTCTCTGTACCTCTCTAATTTTATCAGACAAATAAAATTGTGATAACGACGCTGTCTAAGATTGTGCTGTGTTTATGTGTATGTGTCTAGTGCAGGGGTGGGCAAACTATTCCACAAAGTGCCGCAGTGGGTGCGGGTTTTCATTCCAACCCATTGAGAGGGCACCTTTTCACCAATCTGGTGTCCTACAAGTGCAATCAGTGGATTGCAGTCAGGTGCTTCTTGTTTCCTGCAGAAATCTCATTTGTTAAACTGTCTGTGCTATATCAGTTGGAACAAAAACCTCCACCCACAGTGGCCCTCAAGGAACGGTTTGCTCATCACTGGTCTAGTGCGTGTCATCGTTTATCGTGTACCTACACAAGGGACTAAAGATGGAAATTAGCCCATGGCTACAATCTTACATTTTTACATATATCTGTTCATTAACATGAATATAAATACGGTGGGGTAAATAAGTATTTAGTCAACCGCCAATTGTCCAAGTTCTCCTACTTGAAAAGATCAGAGAGGCCTGTAATTGTCAACATGGGTAAACCTCAACCATGGGAGACAGAATGTGGAGAAAAAAAACAGAAAACACATTGTTTATTTCCAAATTAGAGTGGAAAATAAGTATTTGGTCACCTACAAACAAGCAAGATTTCTGGCTGTCAAAGAGGTCTAACTTCTAACGAGGTCTAAAGAGTTCTCCACTCGTTACCTGTATTAATATCATCTGTTTTAACTCATTATTGGTATAAAAGACACCTATCCAGAACCTAAGTCTCTCACACTCCAAACTCTACTATGGCCAAGACCAAAGAGCTGTAGAAGGACACCAGAGACAAAATTGTAGACCTGCACCAGGCTGGAAAGACTGAATCTGCAATAGGTAAAACGCCTCGTAAAGAAATCAACTGTGGGAGCAATTATTAGAAAATGGAAGACATACAAGACCACTGATAATTTCCCTTAATCTGGGGCTCCATGCAAGATCTCACCCCGTGGCGTCAAAATGATAACAAGAACGGTGAGCAAAAATCCCAGAACCACACGGGGGATTTAGTGAATGACCTACAGAGAGCTGGGACCACAGTAACAAAGGCTACTATCAGTAACACGATGCGCCGCCAGGGACTCAAATCCTGCACTGCCACACGTGTCCCCCTGCTGAATCCAGGCCCGTCTGCGGTTCACTAGAGAGCATTTGGATGATCCAGAAGAGGACTGGGACAATGTGTTATGGTCAGAAGAAACCAAAATAGAACCTTTTGATAGAAACACATTCTTGTGTTTGGAGGAGAAAGAATACTGAATTGCATTCGAAGAACACCATACCCACTGTGAAGCATGGGGGTGGAAACATCATGCTTTGGGGCTGTTTTTCTGCAAAGGGACCAGGATGACTGATCTGTGTAAAGGAAAGAATGAATGGGACCATGTATCGAGATATTTTGAGTGGAAATCTCCTTCCATCAGCAAGGACATTGAAGATGAAACGTGGCAGGGTCTTTCAGCATGATAATGATCCCAAACACAGCCAGGGCAACAAAGTAGTGGCTTCGTAAGAAGCATTTCAAGGTCCTGGAGTGGCCTAGCCAGTCTCCAGATTTCAACCCCATATAAAATCTGTGGAGGGAGTTGAAAGTCCGTGTTGCCCAACGGCAGCCCCAAAACATCACTGCTCTAGAGGAGATCTGCATGGAGGAATGGGCCAAAATACCAGCAACAGTGTGTGAAAAGTTTGTGAAGAGTTACAGAAAACGTTTGGCCTAACCCTGTTCCTTATCAAATCAACCAATCAATCAATCAATCAGTGTATTTCTTCAATAACCCTGACATAAACCGAGAATACATGACAGTGGGTAGAAGATGTTTCTCAATGACAAGAAAATATGCCAATGCTTGTGGAATGCTTTGTTTAAAAAAACAGCAACCTTTGTATGAGTCAAGAGTCACTATTTGTATATAAACTATTATATTGTTTTTTTTTTAAACCAGAAAAGTTGATGTAATGTAAGGAATGTTTTATTGCTGATTATAAAGAAATAAAAATGAAGAAACTTTTTTTCTGGTGAAATAAGAGGGTCTGCATTTTCTTTTGTTAGGGAAGGTGCTAGTATTTACCCATATGATTTATCCTGTGGGTCCCTAAAAGTGAGTCAATATGCTTGAAAAAAGTCGTCAACATTAAAACAGATAGCAGTAAGTGTTTCTTAATTTTTCATAGTAAATACACAACAGTGTCAGTTGATACAGAGCAAGCCAATTAGATCAGTAAAAAAAATTGTTAAACACTTTTTGTATCAGCTACCAATCCAGACTTTTTTCCAATTTACTGTTTGGTCTCCATGAATATTTCGCGAGATAACAAAGACACTCAGTTGAGCATTTTTATCTTTCGGCCTAACCACAGCTTTGAAATTCTGAAAAGTTTTCACAATGTGTGTGCTCTCTCCTGATGATAACTGTTTCCCTCTTTGTCTGCTCAACTTTTGTGCCACCTGCCATCACTTTGCGTGCCCTGCGGCTCCTTTTTTTCACATTTATCAATGACAGCTGCAGCTGTATTGGGTTGGAAGTGAAGAAAATGAAGACAATAATATAGAAAAAATATAAATTGGTAACCTTTCCAGGCTATTTGCAAACAGGTAAACTTCTATTTGCGGAATTCATGTTTTGTTTAGATCAGGTGAAGGTATCGTTTGTTTATTTAATTTAATTTAACCTAATGAGGACAAAACGGTTCAGAAAATGAGATGAGATATTTACTATTATGATAGCTTATTTACATCTTTATGTTTAATATTTTATTTTCAAATCTGCAGTATCTGTCAAGCCCTTTGGAATTTTGCAGTTATTATTTAGGGCTATTTGAATGAATTTGAATGAAGAAGGACAGAGTTATTTAATGAAATCCAAGTGAAGATAAAATTAGTCATTAAGGAAAAGGTCAAATTATATCTTTGTGAAAACAAAATAAATGTATGAAATACTTGTGTACCTGTTTTGTAACTACTCATATTTTGAATTCAATTATATTTCAAATGATTTATGTTGATTGGTTGCCACATGTAAAATGTATAATAGTGATAGTAGTTATATTAAAAAAATACCAATTCTTGGGAGTCCTCAAAAAGAAATAAACTATTCTACAAACATTTTTTAATTCAATAAAATAATAACAGACCAAAATTGTCTCTAAACAAACTGTAACAAGAAGCCTATTCTCGTAATTCATGAGTAAAGACAGACCAATGATGCCAAATTTCCTCATCTGAATCCAACACCCAAACAAAGTAAACTATTGAATTTTGTAGGAACCTGATGTGAAAGCACACAACAATGCTGGGCATAAATAAATACTCGTGCCGGAGTCCCGCCTCTTCTGTAGCATAGACACATAGTAATACTTTGACATACGAGTTCTTTCTTCTCCCGGGTTGGCTCTATTTGCCCAGCCTCCACCCTGACTTTCAGATGCAGCTAAAAGGAACCTATCGAGGGTTGTTTGCTTTGGTCTTCCATTCAAAATATTCCCAAAATGATGCACACGAATGTCCTCACAATAGGATAATGCACGACCACTTGCCAACAAGTAGTATATACGGCATTCGCCCTGAAAAACGGGAAAAAAACATGCCAAAAAATGAAACCTCCCGCCCAGTGCTCTAGAGACATTACACGAGGAAGTTGCGGCGAGAGAGACAGTGCCCATGATGTTCTTATGAGCAGCCTCTCGCGTCCGCTGTCTGCTCGTATATCAAAATTTGTCTCGTATTTCAAGATAAATATTTGCTCAAAATTTTACTCATATCTCAAATTGCTCGTATGTCGGGGCACTCGTATGTCGAGGTACCACTGTAGTTCATTTCTATGGGAAATGTTTTTTGAGATACGAGTAAATCCACACACGGAATGCATTAAGCTCGTATCTCAAGGTATGACTGCACACCTTGAACCGGTTGCAAGCAATATACCCAGGAGGGGTTTGTCAATGTACAAGCCTTGAAATTTGCTCAAACGACCACTTCAAACTAATGTGGCTGACTTCAGGTTGGATTTTGGGCATCTGTCCTCTAAACTTTTATTATCCATCCAGTCCTGATGGGCCATTGTGATGAAATCGGTGTGCAGGGTTTTCTATAATCCTTATAAAGCCTGATTTATGGATGGATGTTGAAGAATATGACATATTTTACTCATTCATTTTATTGTAGCTGTTTCATTTTGATATATTACCACTGTAGGATTAAAACTATTGTTCTTAACTCGATTACAATGAACAAAAGGTCTCTGTCTGAGTTTCTACTTTGAGGTTGGTCTCATGCGGATAAGAAGACAGATGGTGGGCTCCGAGGGACAGTAACGCCAAGGTGCCAAGCGGTGGAGGTGAAAACTTCAAAGGAGACGCTGTGGACTCCAGCGGAGAAGGCGACCGAGGACCGATGTGGATTCACGGGCCAGCAGATTCCAGCGGGGAAGACCCCTACAGACCGTTGTGGGACAGTCCACTTCTCATTAGAATCAGCGAATGAATATTCATTTTTGTTATAATATAACTGGGCAAACGCGGGTTTGGACTTTCGTCTCTTTTAATCCTCCACTGAAGCACGGCGACGCTCAGCTGGTTTATATTTAGGGAGAGGGACCCGAAGCTCTGTAAGGATCAATATCAAGAATAAATCATCTGTGGAGTAACTCGCAAACCCTGGTCTCTTCATTCGATGCTGAACACGCACAATTGTTAGATGGGAGAAGACAGATTTAGGAATTGGAGTCAGAAGCTAATACGTCAAGTCTAACAATGTGTAGGTGTGTGTGGGGGTATGTTAGGATTATCTCGCTACATTTGTCCAAACCATGCATCGTAGAGAGTTTACATTTTTTATGGGGGGCAGAAATGTCTGTCGCATCCTAATAAACGAGAGATTGATTTTTTTTTCACCTTCTCTAAGTGTGTAAACTCAATCTTTTATTTGTTAAACCTGAAAGCAGAATTGATGTATGAATCATTTTTTACTGTTGTCCCTAAATGCACCGCGTGGCTGATTGGTTGTAAGGTAGGACGCCATTCCAGGTCATTTTCAAACGTCATTTTCGGAAGAATTTCCGCAAGCGAGTTTCCAGGTGCACACACCCACCCACCAACACATCCATCCATAAATCACGCTTTATAAGGATTATAAAGTAGATAAAGCGTGATTTATGGATGCGTGGATGTTTTATGTTGACATTCTCATGCTACGTTTGCCCAAACAGTGCATCGTATAGAGTTGACATTTTTTATGGTGGCCAGAAACGTCTGCCAGATCCTAATAGACGAGTGAGTGAATTTCTTTACCTTCTCTTAGTGTGTAAACTAAAGCTTTAAGCATTTGCAAGGATTATCGATGAGCATGCCTGACCAGAAATATGTTAACTTGCCTTTCTCTTGTGGTAGTTTGGATTACAATGTTTTATCAAAAATAACACCCAAACATTGGTTAAATAGGTAGAATTCGTCATCCTCATCTCATTTTCTGAACCACATTATCCTCACTAGGGTCACGGGGGTTCTGGAGCCAATCCCAGCTGTCTCCGGACCAGAGGAGGGGGACACCCTGAATCGGTGGCCACCCGATCGCAGGGCACAGGGAGACGGACAACCATGCAAACGCACACCCATACCTAGGGGCAATTTAGAGTGTCCAGTCAGCTCACCAAGCATGTTTTTGGAGTGTGGGAGGAAACCGGAGCACCCGGAGGAAAATCACACAGGCCCAAGGAGAACATGCAAACTCCACACAGGAACCCATGACCTCAGAGCTGTGAGGCCGACGCACTACCCACTCGCGCCACCGGGCCGCCAATTCGTCATCCTTTCTTTTGAAATTGACCGTCAGTTTTCCTTACTTTTTTCCTAAAAGGTATACTCCTGCTTCTGTATACCTGTACAATTGTATAGACGTTTGCTGTGCTATGCATGTGACTGAATTTTTTTTCTTTCTCATCTAACCCATTTTTTAAAAGAGATTTTTTTTATAGAATGTTGGGGTAATCATTATTATAAATGTGTTTGCAATGAATATAAAGCCTTATAATATACATGCTTACTATATTAATCAATATATTTGCTTATTAGGAATAGTAATGCTCATCCTAAATGTGTAACTATATTAAACAATATAGTTATATGTGTTGATCGCTTTCAACGAAGACAAACGCCTACGCCAAGGTCGCTCTCCAGGACAGCTGGGTCCAGCGAGAGATACAGTTTCGAAAGGACATAAAACAATCCACTGAGTTCTTGCTCCGAGGACTGATTACTGGAAGATACGCGTCGACCCCTTCCCCAGATGCGAGTTCAACAGGGAAGATCGGTGAAGGACGCTTAAATTGTTGTTGGCTCAACGGATGGCTATCAATCAACTCGCATATTGTTTTAATTTGTGACGCCAGGTTGACGCTTGGTTTGCTTGATTATGGAATTGTTTTGTTTCTTGCTTACGCAAATGGAATCGATAACCTTGTAATTGTTTTGATTTGAAGCCTTTAATTGGCAGGACATAATGCCGCTCTTTAGAATAATCTTGGGTGGGGCGAGCTGCCGGATGTATTCTCTTCTTGCAAGAATTAAATGTGATGTGACTACAGATGCCTTTTTTATTGAAAGCTGAATTGGAAAAACCTAAGGATAAACATAGCTTGGATGAACCTAACATTTGGTCCTTCGAGCCTGTGGTCAAGATACCGGAGCAGAATCCAGGTCGCTTCCGTTCGATATCTGGAAAGACCGTGCACGGCGCTTAAATACCCTTTTCCGGGCTGGATTACTCGACGAGGCGACTTGGGTTCTCAACGGTTGACGACTAACACTCTGAAAGAGACATCTGGTGTCATATCTGGTAAGTCCACGTGAATGTCTGCGTTTGTTAAAGGGGCATTACACGTGAGGTCCATTTTTTTTAAAAATGAGACTCGCGTCCAGGGGACTGCGACACGCGTCCAGGGGACTGCGTTACAAACCCTGGGTATACTAGTCGCTGCCAGGTAACGAGACAGAGCATGAGTCTATAAAACTTGGGGCAGTTCGGGGTGTCCTGTGCCGTGGTCCGGAAAGGTACAAATATAACTCTGACAGTATATCAAGCTAGGGTATACATTTGTGTTACGTGTTGCGTGTGTTACGTATGTCCTTCCGCGGAAAAGAAATTTGCTAACTGATAACTGAGTGCACGCGAGCTCCATCCAAAGATGGGCAACTCGAATAAAAAGCGGCTAGCGACGACGATCCAAAACAGCGTCTGCCGTGTAGAGATTGGAAGTTTGTTGAAAGTCAAAGCGCTACAAGGGTTAAACACCTAAATTTATGGATAAACAAATATGGGTTTGCTGGCCAGCTTAAATATGCATGAAATATTAAAACCTGCGGGATAAAATACGCACTAAGCATAGAAGTAATCTATATATAATATGTGAAGGGAGACACAAGCGATACGGCTTGTTCCACAGATACTAATTATTGTTTTTGATGACGAGGCGGGAAAAGGCAAAACGTGCTGTTTTGTAAATGATAGCAGTCCTCGGCTGGTTGATAGGAGCGAGGCGATGGGCTGTTTTATTCTAAAAACAAGACAGGCCTGCTCAAAATTATTTGAATGAGGATGTTGAGCTAAATTTTAAACCAGAGATCACATTCTTTGTGAATGAATTCAATTGGAATTTTTTGTATGATGCTGAAAGATTGATTTGGCAATTAAAATGGTTATTTCCAAGTGCTAGGCATGCTTTGTTAATACTAACTAAATGTACTGTCAATGTACTGGAAATGGCTTATTGTGGCTTATCCTGGTTTCGTTCCCGTCTGCTAGCGGGAATATTTTGGTTAACAGAAATACAAAACAGCAAATTAAATGTTTAGCGGGGTTGCCAAAACTGCGTTTTTTGTCATACTCTAAACTTGCCAAATAATGTGTTGATTGGGGGGGAAGCGCTCTGTTTTGGTGCGGCTGATTTGATGGTGTTGGACATTATAATATAGTATAGTATGCGCGCGGACCGCACAAGCGACTAAAATTTAAGGGGGACCCCTTCCGTGGAGAATATTACAATTATTGGCCTTGAGGGCGCTGAAGCAAACTTGAGGGCAGAAATGGGTTTTGCCATGATATAGTTGTGCTTGCAGCAAACTATGGTGATATAGTTGGATATCGGGAGAGTAATTAATTTAGTGTAATTAATTTAGTCTTCTCTAAAAAGCGTTATAATTGTGTGCACAGGAGGACAAAAAGAAAAGCGTTTTGGAATTTGTAAACAAAGATAAAAATGCTGCTTCTGCAGCGAGCGTGAAGGTCACAGTCAGCGGAAGGGCGCGCTTCCGTTTAAACATTTCAAAATAAGAACAAAACATGGTCTACAAGGGATGCAGGGTTCCGCGATGATCTTCGCATTTATTTTTGGGATTTAATCAGAAATGTCTTTCGAGGTGATAGAAAATCTGTTTGGCAAAGATTGATTTGGTAAAAGCTTTGGAATTGGGAATAATACTATTATTATTATTTTATTTTTTGTTTTGTGAAGTTCAAAGGGCTCTTGATTGAAGAGAGCTAGTTTTGGAGGATAAAACGATATTATTACAGTTTTTGAATGGTTGGTTTGTTCAAAATACTTCAATATAGGTGATTGGCTGGTTTAAAGAAAAATGAATGGAATTTTGTTTTTTGTTTTTTTACAATATTATGGCATATTGGTTACAATTTGTGGGTCCTTTATTAAGCATTGAAAATTGTAATTAGGAAATGCCTAGTAAAAGTTTGATTTCTCTAATTTAATTATTGTAGATTTTCCTTGTGGTAACGGAGAGCTATAAAAAATAGCTCTTATCTTAAGTAAACATAGTATGGGGTGATTTGCAATTTATGTCTTAGGTATTAAGAGTTATTTGGTTGTTAAAGAGATCAGACATGAATTTAACAATGCAGAAATGGCATGAGAAATTTCGTGGCATTCGTCCAAATTATTAGGTAAATTGAACCTGGCTGGGGTAGATAAGATAATTGGTTATGGATAGGCATAGTTTCCCTAGAAGAAACATGGAGCGTCTTTCAGTGCACAAATACGTTCCCTGTTTGACCTAGAGGCGGAGTATGCTTTGGTATAGGTCATATTGATGACTATTGGGGCGTTATTACTGTCTATTGCTTTAGGGGCATACAAATTAAGAATTTAGCCAAAACTTACTGCATTGCAATTATGGGGTTAATACACCTGAATGTTACGGTGATAACGATTGGCAATAACAAGCTTAGATAAAGGGGAATATCTACAAAAAATAAAAATAAAAATAAAATAAAATCTAAATTCAGGTGGGGCCTTCCATGGTGTGAAACAAGTGAAATAATGTCTATGTTTTAGAAATAACATCTCCAAATTATAAAATATCAACCTTGGATGGGTTGACTAGAATGGGCGAAATTCGATATTATTAAAAGGGGGTGTAACTTAATGCAGAACATGGAGATAAAGTTTTTACAAACGGTAAAATAAAAGGGTGTGTGTGTGTGTTTCAATGTGTCACAACTTTTCCGTTATTGCATTATTGGCGAATAGATAAGTTAATCACAGATATGTGGCATGTGGATCTAATACATTAATTATCTAGTTTCTTCAGGCATCAATTTTGCGGTTCGAGGATCTACTAATGCGGAGTAGATCCAGACCTTCCGGAGTGTGGAGTATTCCTGGTGTCCTCAAGAATTCGTAGGTTTTCTCTGGGTACTCCAGTTTTACGCCAACAAACCAAAATTATGGATGATTGGGGGAGCACTCAAAGCAAATTCCTTGATTATGAGTGCGAGCGTGGATGAGTGTCTGTCTTTTGTGTTTTAATTGGCTGGCCACCAAGATATATCAATATTCTAATATCAAGGTGGAATATTTCTGAAATCGCTGATAAGCCTTTCGAGGACGGCGGTGGCAGAGTAGGACAGAAACAAAAAAAAAAGAAAAGAATTTCGCCAAATGAAATTTTTTGATTTCTGCAATGGGAAATTTTGGGAACCTGGGGGACTAAACAAAAACAAAAGACTTATCTGGGAGGGCTGCCATTTTGAGTCATGGTAAATTTCATGCCAAAAAAAAAAAAAAAAGGGGGAGGTTATATATTCAATCTATATGCAGGTATATGGCAAAAACACGGGCGATTCCCCCTTATGTCAAGCTACAAAAGCTACATATCCATTTCAAAGGATACACATGGATTTTATAGAATATGTGTGGTACATAACAGTCCTAAAACAGATTGGGGAAACCTTGTTGCAGAAACTGGTCTAGATTGGCAAGCTTGGATGACACACGTGTGCGAAAAAACCATCAGGCCTTCGATAAAATTAACCCATATGGTGGGGCATTGCAAATCATAATTCAGACTGACAAATTAACTTGTGGATCTTTGTCTGACGTTTTTTCCTAAGTCAATGGGTAAGAAGGTCGTCAGAGATGGAAACACCCGGATCCGCCATAGTAAAATTAAAATCTGAGATGACCAGAGAATTCATTTCTGCAACGGGGAGTTCCCAAACGGGAGGCGGTAAGAAATAATTGGTTATTGTTGATGGAAAATGCAGCTATTATAAATCAAACCTGTATCAAACCTGTATAACATGTATGGGGGCCGACCTCTCTTAAGAGTAGTACCCGCGCAAATTACTCCTGATTGTGTAATGGAGATAATGACAAATAAAAATGTAAGCCCCAATTGTGAAAAATGGAATAATGTCTACCCAGTTACAAGAGCAGCAAAGGACAAGCCTAACTTTTCAAAAAAATGTAAGCTTTTAAATCATTTTACCTGCTTAAAACCTTACAGGGCATGGTCTGAAGCTGGAGGCGATAAATGAGACGTGGTGTGCCCACGTCCTAAAACCGACTACACCCTGGTACCACGTTCTGACCCATGGTGGTGGTGGGGTCAAAACAAATTATACGACTCCTGCCAAAATGACAGCAGGACTTTGTGCCTTGGTCTCACTGCTGTTACCAGTGTCTGTTTTTCCATCTACAGTAGAGGAGATACAATTGGCTGCACAGAAATCCGGTATGATGGCGGGCCCCTCGCGATGGCGTCGATCGGCATGGAGAGAGGGTGATCCGACATACATTGATGCGATTGGCATCCACGGGGCGTACCAGATGAGTATAAGTTGGCTAATCAGATCGCAGCAGGTTGGGAGTATATTTTTCTTTTAATTACTCCAAACAAAAATGTTGATTGGATAAATTACCTGCATTACAATGTCCAAAAACTTGGAAATTATACTGAACAGGGATTTGTGGCAATAAAGGAACAATTGGCAGCCACCAGTCTTATGGCGTTCCAGGATCGCATAGCAGTTGATATGCTGCTTGCGGAGCAAGGGGGCGTGTGTGCAATGTTTGGAGATCAGTGTTGCACCTTCATACCGAACAACACGTCACCCGATGGGTCCCTCACCCAGGCCATTAGTGGCCTGCAGACCCTCAACCGCAATATGAAGGAGCATTCTGGAGTCAGAGAATCCGCCCTTGAAAGCTGGTGGCATAAGTCTTTTGGGAGGTATAAGGATTTGGCCAAATCTGTTGCATTTTCAGTAGCCCTTTTTGCTACCATTTTGACATTATGCGGGTGTTGTATTATTCCCTGCTTAAGATCTTTGATAAGCCGACTTATAACCACTGCGATTGCCCCTACAAATTCTAAATTGCATGAATTATATCCTCTGTTGATGAGACATACTGAGGGAAGCAGTGAATTTCAAGAGCATGGTAGTTCCGAGGATGAAAAATGATGGCGAAAATGATTTTGTTTTCTGCTTTCAGACCTGCCGAACGAGTAGGGCCTAAGCGGGTAAAATTAAAACAGCCAACGGAGATATCCCTCTCTTCTTGGATTTGCCATAAAATAAATAACGAACATATAATAAAAAAGGGGGAATGTTGGGTTTATTCTGGGATGTTACTATATGTTCATTTGGAATTAATGGAATAAAGCTGAAAGGAAGTTTTATTAAGGGGATCATGTGCAAATTTATAATATAGGGGGGAATGTTGGGGTAATCATTATTATAAATGTGTTTGCAATGAATATAAAGCCTTATAATATACATGCTTACTATATTAATCAATATATTTGCTTATTAGGAATAGTAATGCTCATCCTAAATGTGTAACTATATTAAACAATATAGTTATATGTGTTGATCGCTTTCAACGAAGACAAACGCCTACGCCAAGGTCGCTCTCCAGGACAGCTGGGTCCAGCGAGAGATACAGTTTCGAAAGGACATAAAACAATCCACTGAGTTCTTGCTCCGAGGACTGATTACTGGAAGATACGCGTCGACCCCTTCCCCAGATGCGAGTTCAACAGGGAAGATCGGTGAAGGACGCTTAAATTGTTGTTGGCTCAACGGATGGCTATCAATCAACTCGCATATTGTTTTAATTTGTGACGCCAGGTTGACGCTTGGTTTGCTTGATTATGGAATTGTTTTGTTTCTTGCTTACGCAAATGGAATCGATAACCTTGTAATTGTTTTGATTTGAAGCCTTAAATAGGCAGGACATAATGCCGCTCTTTAGAATAATCTTGGGTGGGGCGAGCTGCCGGATGTATTCTCTTCTTGCAAGAATTAAATGTGATGTGACTACAGATGCCTTTTTTATTGAAAGCTGAATTGGAAAAACCTAAGGATAAACATAGCTTGGATGAACCTAACATAGAGCAACAACGTTCTTTTGGTTCTAAACAAGCAGGTGGGATTGGCAAAGCCGGGCCCCCATGCTTGTGTATAGCAAAAGACATCTACCCCTTGAACGTCTACATTGATCGTTGCCTCCACTGTTACTGATGCTTATTGGGAATTGATGCCTGCTTGTGTGTATACCTGTCATGTGACGAATCAGATTGATTGCTGGCTGAGGAGCAACAGTGATGCGGACGCTAATGCAAAAGCTTGTATCTCCCCCCCCTCTATAAGCATTCATCATCTTTCTCCTTCATCTTCCTTTAAAGGCCTTTGGCGGAACAGGCAGGCCTGGTTATCAATAATACAGAGCACTCAGGCTATTATTGAATGTCCATGCCGATATGCATCAAGTGCTTGCTCACCCGAGGCTGAAGCAAATATAGACGTCTCAAGGCCCGGAGGGCAGAATTTACAATAACGTCTGACATTAAGAATACACTAGTCAACAAAAGCAGAGGATTTCCATTATTTGCAATATTGAGATGGATGCACAGAAACTAACCAGACCAGTCAGGGAGATTTTAATCCAAACAATGAGGCCTATGTGTTAGGATGAGCTTGTTATTGTTTTTTCCATTGCTTTCTCCCTGTGTTCTGGTGTCCATTTCCCTATTCTTGTTTGCCCCTCCTGTCTTGTCGTTGCGCTCGCGCAGCTGCGCGTCATTTTGAATTAGTTCCTGTTTTGTCTATTTAAACCCCGCTGATTATTATGTCATTTGTCGGATCATCTGCCTTATTTCCCCTGCCATGTGTCTGCATTACCTCGTTCCTCTATTCCCCGTGTTTTACCCAGCCAGGTTTGGTTTTGTTAATTTCTAAGATCCCGCTAAGTTATTAAAGTTTTGGTATGAGCACTACTTCCCTCGTCCTCGCCTGCTTCCCTGCGATTGGGTCCTATTCCTCGTGTCCTCGCCTCGACGTCTCCCCAAAGACGTAACACTATGAGAGTTTCAAATTAGGAATTTGTCAGCAATTGGAGTTAGCATTAGTTATGGGCGAAATTTAGCTATGCTGTCACTCAAATGAGGTGAAAAAAAAATAAACCCATCTATCTCTCAAAACCACTCACTTGGCCACGCTTCTTAAAATTTCACCATAATTACCTAACAATAGTTTGACTTTGGGAATGAAAAGATTACTAAATCAGCTGAACAATCAGTCTAGGTAGTGGTATTGTTTAAGCATTATTTCACTAACAAAAGACAATCCAATCAAAACCAACCAACACGATTTGAGTGTATTAGAACAGAGCAGGGCCCACAAAAGAATCAATTCTATTGCCCCAATGAATGCATTTGTACGCGGGAGAAACTAAACAAAAGATGTAAACAAACTAAAGAAAAGAAAGGGAAATGATAAGAGCATGGCAGGATCAGAAAGTAAACACAAATAATAATAGTGTAACATATAAATTTTTCAAACACAGTGTGCATGCTGAGCAGAGAGTCACGATAGGGTAGGCTTTTGGAGATCGACGTAATGAGTGTGGTGTGGCGTCAGGGCCTTCAAGGCCTTCTCTGCTGGCCTAAGAAATATCTGAATCACAGACTGATGTTAATTATATTTTGTCCATGAATACGTATTAAATAATTCCAAATTGTCTGTTAGCTTCCTTTCATTGCTTTCCCCCTTGTTGCACTGCTTCCAGATGTGTGTTTTTATATTGCAGCATTTAACCAATCACATTTCAGCCAATATTTGTTGCCAGGGTCAGAGATCTGCCTCAAGGCCTTCACAATCAGTTCTGCAGGCTCTGCTGCATTAAACAAGCGTCGATAAGACTGTTGCTTTAACCAATCAGATTTCGATTTGGTGACACCAAGGCCTTCCAGCAGGCGTAGAGATACGTCATTGCCTTCTCGCAGGCGTAGGGACACGTCATCGCTTTCACCAACTATGATTGGCTAGTGATAGAGTAGGCGGGCCAAAGCCAGAGTGATGCAGCCAGAGATCGCAAACTCCACCCACAATGGTCGACGGAGGAAAACAAATGGATTTGGTTGCAGATTTGCTGACAAAGCCATTTTCCAGACGAACTTTTCCAGAAAAAAATGGACATCATTAAGAAAGGGTGGTCAACTCCGAAGCTAGCAAGCCTGTTACAACCGGGAAAAGAGTTTGTCCGCCACTTTCAGTCCGCTAACTACGAGCGCTACCCCTGGCTCACGGGCTCCGAGGAACACTGCAAATTGTATTGCTGGGAGTGCTTGTTATTTGCCACCGATCGACATGGTGTTTAAAGCAACACTGGATTTGCAAATTTGACTTGTTTAACCAAAGCAGCAACGAGACACCAAAGCATTGCCGGACACTTACAAGCAACGGTGCTCTCCAAAACTTTTGGGGAAACCCGAGTGGAGTTACAGTTCAACGGGCAAGTGTGCAGGGAAACGGAGCGCCACAACGACAAGGTAAAGAAAAATAGGGAAATCTTAAAAAGTTTGATAGACTGTGTAAACTTTGATTTTAGGGACACGATGAAAGCGCTGCATCCGCAAACAAAGGAAATTATGTGGAACTTCCTTCTCTCATTGCTGAGAGAAATCCGGATTTACATTACCACCTGTCCACTAATAAA
Organism: Stigmatopora argus; assembly: GCF_051989625.1. Taxonomy (NCBI): domain Eukaryota; kingdom Metazoa; phylum Chordata; class Actinopteri; order Syngnathiformes; family Syngnathidae; genus Stigmatopora; species Stigmatopora argus. The sequence continues at coordinate 1,101,939 of NC_135408.1, forward strand.
GTGTTTAGTGGCACGTCGGGCAAAATACAAAAATACCTGATCACTGCTATTGCTGAAGTGATGGAGGAAGAGATCAGAGGGGAAATAAAAGTACTGTTTGTCTCTGTAATGGTGAATGAGTCTGTGCGGTGTGCTGATTGATTTAAAGCACATCTGGATAATTTTGAATTTTGTTTTTTGCTTCACACATCACATTTAATGGCATTTTTGAGCATTCAGACGTGTTTTTTTCAATACTACAGAACAGCAAACTGTACAGTTTTGTCTTGCAAGAGTAAAGGAGTTTTGTGACACAGTTGAGCGTGAGAGGAGCCGGTATGAGGAAATCTACGAGGCCACTGAACGCAGTGCGGGTGCTCCAAGCGCATGGAGAGGTCAAGTACAAGATTCTCGAGCGTACTACCACCAACTCCAGGACAGGATTCTGGACAATTTAATTTGCCAGATGCGGACCAGATTTCAAGACCACGAAAGACTGATGTTTCTGTCCCTCCTCGATCCGCAGAAGTTCTCCATCTTAACGTAGAGCCACGGTACACTTTTCGATCTGCCTCGACTAAGAACAGAACTGATTATAATGTATGCCACGGATGATTTTACAGGAAAATCTCCCACTGATCTCCTTGACTTCCTTCAGCAGAAAAATCTGAGTGAGAGCATGGGACGGCTGTACACATTAGTGGGTTTGACACTGACCATCCCCGTGTCCACTGCTTCTGTCGAACGGACATTTTCAGCCCGAAACAGAATCAAAACTTATGCCAGAAATACAACAGGACAGACTCAACTGTCAGCATTAGTTTTGATGGCAACAGAAAATAACTTCTTGATGGACCTGAAATGCATGTGTAATCTGTACAACAGAGTAATTGAAATATTCTTGAGGAAAGAAAGGAGGATGGATTTTGTGTATAAATAAAAAGAATTTTTGGTGAGTAAAATGTCTATTCTCCTAAATAATATTTCATTTTTTAGGTTATTATTGATTTTTTTTATATCTGTTGCAGCTGTAGCTGCATTAAAGGTTTTATAGCTATAAAATACTTATTGAGGGTTGGATTGATTCACACACCACTACTGAACGCCTAGGTGTGAAATGCATGGCCCGCCACTGGTTAATAGTAACATACAGTTGATTGTTAGTGTTGGAGTAATCATTATTATAAATATGTTTGCAATGAATATAAAGCCTTATAATATACATGCTTACTATATTAATCAATATATTTGCTCATCCTAAATGTGTAACTATATTAAACAATATATATATATATGTGTTGATCGCTTTTATGTTAGAGTTGAATTAATATGTGAAGACAAACGCTTACGCCAAGGTCGCTCTCCAGGACAGCTGGGTCCAGCGAGAGATACAAGTTCGCAAGGACATAAAACAATACACTGAGTTCTTGCTCCGAGGACTGAGTACTGGAAGATACGCCTCAACCCTTTCCCCAGATGCAAGTTCGCAATGAAGATCTGTGAAGGATGCTTAAATTGTTGTTGATTCAGCGGATGGCTATCAATCAACTCGCATATTGTTTTTCCTTTGTGACGCTTGATATGGAATTGTTTTGTTTCTTGCTTACGCAATTGGATCGATTACTCGCATATTGTTTTAATTTGTGACGCTAGGTTGACGCTAGGTTTGCTTGATTATGGAATTGTTTTGTTTCTTGCTTACGCAATTGGATCGATTACTCGCATATTGTTTTAATTTGTGACGCTAGGTTGACGCTAGGTTTGCTTGATTATGGAATTGTTTTGTTTCTTGCTTACGCAATTGGAATCGATAACCTTGTAATTGTTTTGATTTGAGGCCTTAAATGGGCAGGACATAATGCCACTCGTTAGAATAATCTTGTGGGGCGAGCGGCCGGATGTATTCTCTTCTTGCAAGAATTAAATGTGATGTGACTACAGATGCCTTTTTTATTGAAAGCTGAATTGGAAAAACCTAAGGATAAACGTACAATTGGATGAACCTAACAGTTAGATTTATCAAATTTATCTTATAGCCACCGGAAGATGTTCTTTTGGACTCTTGCACTTGCATATGTAGATGTTCTGTATGCATGGTCCATCATTACTAATGAGCAACACTGAAGTCAGGATTTGAAAAAGACCATAGAGATTGTTATAATCTATCTCATGCCATCTTTTCTTTTTTCAAGCCTAGAGTAAGAAGTGAAAAAGTTTTAGAGAAAAAATATCAGTGTCTGCATAGGGCTTGTTTAATCATAGTGACAATCGCTTCCATGCCTGCCTGTCTTGATTGTTTTCAATCTTAGTGTTTTTGCTTCCCTTGTTTGTGTTTAGTTGCTGTCACGCGTTTCAATTTAAAAACAAATGAAGCCTGTCTGATCCTAACACAATGCAGTTAGTCAATGGCATCCCTTATTTTGGACATGTCACGTTTTGTTGGGGTTTTGGGTGGTTTGGGTGTGTTTGCTTGTCTGTCCTGCCCGCGTGATTATTGCTCCCTCCCTCATGTGAGCCAGGTGTTTGTGATTGTATGTTGTAAGTAAACCCTGTGTTTTTGTACATCTATGTGTAATTTGTCTTTGTTGTGTCGTCCTTCATCGGTGTGCGTGTCCCTCATTTTCATCCTCCCCAGTTAAGTTTGTATTTTTGTTAAATACCCTGTTTTATTGTTTGTAAGGTTATATTGTAATTATTTTTTTCCATTAAAACCTTAGGTTGTGGACCAGCACAACCCTCTCATTGCCTGCTTCCTGCTCCTGGGTTCCACTACGCTCTGCAGCTGAGGCTGATCATAACAGGACAATTCCAAATTTGGTGTGAACTGTTGGGACAAAAGCCTAAACCTTCTTTGTCTATATGTGCCCTGTGTCTGGCAACCAATACTGGTTCAAGTACATTGTGCTTCTCTTGGCAAAAGTCAGCTGAGATAAACTCTAGTTATACCCATGACCCTAGCGAGGCACGATGCTGATGCAAGAGAAAATGTTAAGTCTTTTTTCTGTTTATATTCAAGATGTACCCTGCCTCTTTCACAAATGTCAGCTGAGATTTATTCTTACTCCACCTCCAAGCATCGGAAG